>NW_016107942.1:438360-448626 GCF_001604975.1 Cebus imitator
AAAAAAAAAAAAAAAAAAAAACTAACATTTTTAGGAAAAAAATCATAAGAGAAAATTTTCAGGATCTAGGGCTGAGCAAAGTTCTTAGACTTGATATCAACACCTAATGCACAAAAGGAAACCTTGATAAATTAGACTTCATCACAATGTAAAACTTCTGTGAAAGACCTTGTTAAGAGGATCAAAAGGCAAGCCACAAGCTGGGAAAAAATATTTGCAAACCATATGTCCCAGGGCTGGTATCTAGAATACATAAAGAACTCTCACAGTCAACAGAAAAAAAATGAACAATCCAGCTAGAAAATGGGCAAAAGACATGAACAGACTTAGCTACCTAAAAGAATATACAGAGGGCAAACGAGCACACAAAAAGATGTTCAAAATCATAAGCCATTAGGGAAATGCAAACTAAAACCACAATGAGCTACCATGGCACCTCTATCAAAATGACTAATAAAAAATAAGCATAACTCCAAATACCAGGAAGGATGTGTGGAAACCACCACCCACACATTGTTGGTGGGAATGTACAATGGTCAATCACTGAAAAACAGTTCGGCAGATTCTTAAAAAGCAAAATATGCAACTGTCATACAACCCAGCAATATTACTGCAGGGTATTTATCCCAGAGAAAAGAAGACATATGTTCACACACAACCCTAAGCACAAATGTTTGTAGCAGCTTTATTTGTAATAGCCGAAAACGGGAAAACACACAGATGTCCTCCAACCAGAAAGGTTAAACAAACCGTGGTGCCTCCACACCAAGAAATGCGGCTGGGCAAGAAGGGAACCGCATTCCAGATACACAGTTCGGATGGATTTCCAGAAAACTACACTGAGTAAAAAAAGAAACCTCAAAAGGTATACACTGTGTAGTTTCACTTATGTAACATTCTTGGGATGAAAAGAGCATGAAAATGGAGAACATGTGAGTCGTCACCAGGGGCTGAGAATGGGGTTGGAGGCAGGAGGCTCTGGGATTGGTGGGAGCGACCTGCATCTTGACTCCATTGATGGCATCATCCAGGTTGTGTGGCTGTGCCACCATCTTGACAAATGCGATGGATGGGGAAGCTGGGTAAAGGCTACACACAGCCTCTGTGGCATTTCTAACAACAGCATGTTAACCTGCAATTATCTCCAAATTAAAAGTTTGATTTCAAAATAGGAATAGCAATTCAAAAATAAGAAAACTAAAACAAAAATAGAAAACTAAAGCCTTTCTACTTTGATTAATTTGGTATTTACTCAGGAAGGAAGTATTTCAAAGAACCAGTGGCTTCCCTGTGGCTTCTCTATCATTTAAATCAGATAAACATTCTGGTCTCCCAGGCGAAGACGGTGACAGTGACATGAAGCTGAATCACAAAATTCCCTCCCACCTAACCTAGCAAAATGCAACAAAGGAAACTGTTTATTAAAAAGACAACAAAAAATCAGCTCTGTTTTCAGCTCAGGAGAGACCAAGGTGAAACTTTCTTGGCTGTTACAAATCTGGGTTCATCTGATGGTGGCTGCCTCCACCATGTACCTAAGTTTGAATCCAAAAATATCAGAGTTGAATACCTGAGTGCACTGGTGCTAAAGTCAGCACCACGTCTGCCCTGGCCCCCAGATTGGCTCCCTGGGTCTGTCTCCAGAAAAGGTTGGTGATGATATCACCAAGGCAACCAGGGACTAGAAGGTCTGAGGATCCTGGGGAAACTGATCATTAGAACAGACGGGCCCAGGTGGAGGCTGTGCCATCTGCCTCTGCTCTGATTATCAAAGCCCTCAAGGAACCACCAAGAAGCAGAAAGAAACAGAATATGTTAGAGGGGAAATAGCACTTGCGATGAGATTGTCAACACTGCCAGACAGATGCAGCACTGATCCTTAGCCAGAGAACTCTCTGGAACCACTAGAGCTCCTCGGGACTGCACAGTCTGCAAGCCACAGTGTCGACGGCGCCACCCTCATCATGTCTCAGATGACCGTGGAACATGGAACGCCAGCTAGTTAAGAAGCACAAAGGAAAATATTTCAAAAAAGGATCACTCAACAACCCAAAAAAAGCAAAAAATTAATGACTAGTAGAAAACGCAGCTAAAAACAGAAAGAATAGCAGTAAAATAAGGAAAGATGCCATAAACTTCAAAATGGGGAGATGAAGAGGAAAAGAGAGCTGTGTCTCATCTCACCGCCCACATCCCAGAAGCAGGGCAAAGACCATAAGACCGTGCGTCCCCCGCCAAGAATCCTCCGCAGCCCTCACGGTCTAAGAGAAGAGGACTGAGGCATAAACAGGCCGCCCACGGAACCGTCAGAGGTGGCCCAGAGAAGGGCAGCCTCCCCCACAGCATCTGTGAGCAGCAGAAGAAAACACCAGGCTGCCTCATCCCAGAGCTCACAGTGGATGAGGGGACGTTTGAGAGCCCAAGGCTTTCCCTGCAGGGACGTGAACCCAGGACAGAATAAAACTCTCAGAAGGAAAAGTGGCACTCAAATCCACCAGAAAGGCTAGACACAGCTTCCCTGTGGGCCAGACCCACAGTGGCCAGGAGGACCTGATGTGCAGGGGATGTTGAGGAAAATGACTCACATCACCAGAAAAAGACAAAAAGCAGGTTAGTAAGAGGCCATTTTTGGCTATAAGTGATGGAAATTCAATCCAAGCCATCCAAGAGCATAAAGTAAGGAAACTGAAAATAATAAATTAATAAGACAAGATAATAACTTCGTTCTTTGCCAAAACTGGCCTCTATGGATAAAACCCTAGAAAAACTAAAACAAGAAAAAATAGAAAAGATACCACATACATTATTTGAAATAAAATGAAATAGAAATTTATTTTAATTACAAGACAACATCATGAACAACTGTGTATCAATAATTTTAAAACCTCAATAAAATTGATGACAGTATTTTTAAATATATAGTCAAAATCAACCCAAGATGAAATATATGAAAAACTAAATGAAGCAATAATCATTAAAACAAATACAATTAAAAACCAACCTTTGCTGTAAGTTTTCAGTCCTAGGTTGTTATAATGGAAATTCTTGCCAGACCATAAAGGGACCGGCAGCTCCCATCCCTACCACACTGTTTCACGGAATAGAAAAGTTGGAACTACTGCTCACTTTCCATCCTGGACATGAAACATCAAACAAGGACCGTGTGCCTCAGTCCATCCAGGCTGCTGTGACAAAGCATCATAGACAGGGTGGCTGATACATGGCAGAAACTCACTTCTCGCCTTTTGGAGGCTGGATGTCCAAGATCACAGCATCAGCAGGTTCGGTGTCTGCAGAGGGCCATTCCAGGTTTATGGGTGCATGGCCGTCTTCTCGCTGTGTCCTCACGTGGTAGAAGGGGTGAGGGAGCTCTCTAGGGCTCCTTTTATAAGGCACTGGTCCTATTCATGAGCCTCTGCTCTATGACTTCGTCACCTCCCAAGGACATCACCTCCTCCACCATCACCTTGGGGGTTATAAGATTTCAATTTATGAAGCTGGTGGGACACAAATATCCAGACCACATCACAGTAGGAGAAACTTTTTAAAAATCTCCCTTATGTAAAAATGCTTAAGAAAACTACCAAAAAAAAGAAGTGAGTTACATCTAAAAAAATAGAATTACATCACAGCTAATTAGTACTATGTCAGCAATGGAAGAGGAATTCAACACCAAAAGAATGTGTTTGTACAATTAACATATTACTTGTTACTAAAATGAACATATATTACTATCTGAAAGAAAAAATTATCTCAATAGTTTAGTAACTGATAGTTATAATAGTATAATAATTTATAATCAATACTTTATTAAAAACTATTTGATGCAATTGTATACTCATTCATGGTTACAAAATATAAAATACATTCTTAGAAAACTAGGAATAGAAAGGAACATTGTAACTAAAGAAAAGCTAACTTTTGTTTTTTCTTTTTGGTTTTTTGAGAAGGAGTCTCATTCTGTTGCCAGGCTGGAGAACAGTGGCATGATCTCAGCTCACTGCAACCTCCACCTCCTGGGTTCAAGCGATTCTCCTGCCTCAATCTACTGAGTAGCTGGGACTGCAGGCGTGCACCACCATGCCCAGCTAATTTTTTGTATTTTTAGTAGAGATGGGTTTTCACCATGTTGGCCAGGATGGTCTCGATATCTTGACCTCGTGATCCACTCGCCTCGGCCTCCCAAAGTGCTGGGATTACAGGCTCGAGCCACCGCACAGCCTGAAAAAGTTATCTGTAAAGAAAAATAAACTCATACTTAATGCTAAAACCTTAGAAGTATTCCCATTGACAAGAAAAAGCCAGGTCAACATCCCTCTCACTGCTTCCAATGACTCTTCACTAGAAGCCCTGCCCATGCAATAAAACAATTAAAAGTGTTCTTATTGTTCAACACCTGCCTATGAGTGAGAACGTGCGGTGTTTGATTTTCTGCTCTTCCGTCAGTTTGCTGAGAATGTTGGTTTCCAGGTTCATCCATGTCCCTACAAAGGACACGAACTCATCATTTTCGATGGCTGCATAATATTCCATGGTGTATATGTGCCACATTTTCCCTGTCCAGTGTATCATCGATGGGCATTTGGGTTGGTTCCAGGTCTTTGCTATTGTAAACAGTGCTGCAATGAACATTCGTGTGCATGTGTCCTTATAGTAGAAAGATTTATAATCCTTTGGATATATACCCAGTAATGGGATTGCATGGACACAGGGAGGGGAGCACTAACACTGGGGTCTGTTGGGGGGAAATAGGGGAGGGACAGTGGAGGGTGGGGAGTTGGGGAGAGATAGCATGAGGAGAAATGCCAGATACAGGTGAAGGGGAGGAAGGCAGCAAATCACACTGCCATGTGTGTATCTATGCAACTATCTTGCATGTTCTTCACATGTACCCAAAACCTAAAATGCAATTAAAAAAAAACAGGAAAGAAAAAAACAATTAAAAGTGCTAAAAGATGCAAGAAACAGAACAAATGAGCCCAACCTCTCATGTTTTGTGGGAGGTGTGATTACTAGAAAATTCTATAGCAGCGACAGCCTATTAAAATTCACAGCAGAATTGAGTGACATTCATTCCTATTCCCCAAGGATAACAATTTAAAACACAGTCCGCACACTCAGTGAGCCCCCGCTGTGAGCTCACGGTTCTGGGCCCTGGGGGAGAGATGGGAACAGAGAGATGGAAGTGTCCCCACCCTCCCTGAGCTCACAGCAAGAACAAGGTCAGTGTGAAATACACCATGTATGATGACAAGCACTTTGGAAAGTAACAGAGCAGGGAGGCTCTCACTGAGAAGGTGACTTTCAGCAGAGACCTAAGAAGAGGGGGGTTGGAGGTGCTTGCACAGGGAGAAAAGCGTGCAAAGGCCCTGGCAGGGTGTGTGGAGAGGCTTGAGGGGCCACAGAGAGGCTGGCTGGCGCAACAGGGCATGGCAGCACCACCTCAGCCCCGGCTCTGAAAGCCGAGGGATGTGGGAAAGGAAGGACCAGTCTGCTTCCTACACTTCCACCTCGGGGAGAGAAGTCATGGTGGGCTGGTCAGGATGTCGGGGAAGGAGGACGGGGCGGCTAAAGGCTGGATAGGTCTCCTGCTAAGACCTGCCCATGCCATGGGCATGCAGGGTGAGAAAGAGGAGGCCGGGTCCGGACCTCCAGGTTCCTGGCCTACACAAGCTGGAAGGAGGGAGATGCCATCTGCTCAGGGGAGTCACCAGAGAACAGGTCAGTGAGCGGTGAGGTGCGGGGTGAGGAGACCAGAAGTGCAGAGTTAGACCTGTCTGGCTTTGAGATTCCTATTAGATATCCAAACAGAGATGTTGAGAAATGTTTAGTAGACAAGTCTGGAGTGCAGGGGAGGGATTCGTGCTGGAAATTCAAAACAAAAATCATCAGGCCACAGATAATATTTAAAGTAGCTCATAAAACCAGATAAGATCATCGAGCGGCTGAGGGTCAGTGACATGAAGGAGTCAGAGAGATGGGAAAGCCACTGGAGGATGAGAAGGCACAGCCAGAAAAGCAGAAGCAAGCTGATCGGTGTGGCAGAGCAGCATCCCAGAAAGAACACAAGGCAGCAGTGGGTCAGAACGTGCAGATGCTCGCTCCACCCAACGCTCAGGGCGGTCAAGTCAGACAAGGCCAGGAAATGGACCACTGGATTCAGCCAGGTGTCCATGAGACGAAGAAGAGAAAATGAAGACAGCGAGTGCAAATACATAATAGAAGAAAAAGGTATTGACAGAAGCAACAAAATCTTTAAAAGGAAAGAAAGTAACCTGATAATAAATCTAGCCAAAAGTAGGAATGACCTCTAGGAGAAAAATGTATAAAACATTACTGAAGATGATTTGAAAACACCTAACTGATAGATATATGATAGATAGATAGAAATTGATCAACCTGTGTTTCACTTTCAATATATATTCAATAAGTTACACGAGACAGTCCATAATGTTTAATAAAGTAAACTTTCTGTCAGATGATGTAAGTGGCCAGAGAAATTTAAGGCAAGCTGGGCCCACATTTAAGGCAGTCCGTGCCACGGTTTGGTGTTAATGCAACTTAACTTAGGTTATTTTCAACTTACGATGGTTTATTGGGAGATGCATCTGTATTCACATCTGAAAAACATTAAAATTAAATTGGATTAAACTTTCAGTTCCTCACAGCACTAGCCACATTTCAGGTGTTCATATCACACATGGCTGGCTGCTTCTGTGTTGAATAGCATAGAAAGTTCTATTGCACAGGGCTAGTACTTCAGGGTAAGCCCACCTTACACCTCATGGAGGAAAGGTCGATGTGTTACTTTGGAAAGTAACAGAGCAGGGAGACTCTGCCTCCTTTAAGCCCTTAGACACGGGGACATCCCTGTGCATGTATAACCTATGCACACACATGTGCACACACCTATGCATGCACATGCACTCTTACCTACACCTGCACACACCCACGAACACACACCTCTCGTGCAACCTAAACGCCCATCATAGCTGGGAAGGCCTTTGGGCAGGGAAGCAGCACTCACTGAACAGGGGTGTGTGAAGAGTCTAGCAGCCGTTCTCAGCCAGGGGCACTCGGCAAGCTCCTCCCACTCCCACCTTGCTTTGGGGGGGTGGTTCTCAGGTTGGCTATGGAGGGAGGAGGTCATCTTGAAGGCACTGATTAGAGGGCCCTATGTGGGTGCTAATATGGGTACTACAGTTATGAGAACACATGGACACAAAGAAGGGAGCAACAGACACTGGGCCCTCCTTGAGAGTGGAGGGTGACAGAAGGAAGAGGAACAGAAAACATAACTACCAGGCACTCAGCTTAGTACCCGGGCGATGAGGAGTGGCATGCAGGGCCCTATTAGGGAAGTTGGAGAGCATTGACAGGCTCCTGACTTCCTGGAATTGTCCAGCATGGGCCTGTCAGCTGGTGGGCAATGGGTAATCCCAACAGCGGTGTCTTTACTTCAGAGACAGACCCAGGTGACCCGCACCATGGAACACGCCATGTTCTTGTGTATGAGCTTCTACACTCAAGAAATGCCGTCACAGATTCTTAACAGTCATCCTCTTTTTATGGACAAAAATCTCCCTTAGCATCAATCAAGCAAGGAGCAAAGGAACTGTTTTACTTTGGTTTCTTTTTAAAGATTCACAGCTGGTACAGTGGTTACATTTCACAATCCATAAAAACCCAATCCCTGGAAATTGTCCAGTGCCTCACAAATCACAAAGTGATGATGTAACAGAGCTGGCCCTAAAACTCAGCTACGGCCTCCTCTGTGTGTGTGAGTGCATGAGTATGGGCACGCCTGGGGTGTGAGCATGTGAGTGCCTGTGTGAGAGCATGGGTGAGTGCATGTGTGTGAGGGCATGTGTGTGAGCAAGTGTGTGTGAGTGGGTGTGAGCACGTATGTGCATGTGTGTAAGCATGTTGAGTGCATGTGTTCGTTCATGAGCAGGTGTGTGGGTGCACGTGCATGAGCAAGCAGTTCTGTGTACATGTGTGTGAGTGTGAGTGCATGTGTGTGCATGTGTATGAATGAGTGTGTGTGAACATGGGTGAGTACATGTGTGCATGTATGAGTGCATGTGTGAGCACGTGTGTGCATGTGTGTGAGCATAGGTGAGTGCATATTTGTGAGCTTGTGTTTGTGAGCAAGTGTATGTGTTTGTGAGCAAGCATATGTGTGAGTGGGTGTGAGCACATGTATGCATGTGTGTGAGCGTGGATGAGTGCATGTGAGGGCATAAGTGTGCATTTGTGAGCATGTGTGTGAGTGGGTATGAGCACATATGTGCATGTGTGTGAGCATGGGTGAGTCCATGTGTTCATGAGCAGGTGTGTGAGTGGGTACAAGCATGCAGGGCACATCTGTGAGCATGAGTGAAGGTGTGTGTAATCACGGGTCAGTGTCTGTGTGTGCTTGGGTGTGCGCATGTGTGTGCATGTCTGTGAGCATGCATGAGTGCATGTGTGTGAGCAAGTGTGTGTGAGTAAGGGTATAAATGTGTGTGGTCATGTATGCATAATAAGCATGTGTGAGTGTGTAAGTGTATGTGAATGTGTGTAAGCATTGTGAACACATGTCTGAACATGTGTGTGTGCACATGTATGAGCGAGTGCATGTAAAGTTTAGCTGGAAATTTCAGGTGTGCAGGGTGTGGGTCTACACACACACACACACACACACACACACATTGTTCCCTCCTTCCATCTCCCTGGCCTGGGGTGCCCCATCCATCCCTCAGGCATCGTCTCTGCTAATAGCCATGCAGCCCAACTAGAGCCAGAAGGAAGCCACATTGGTGACGCCACACAGCTCTGCACAGCTGGCAAACAGTAGTTTCT
The DNA here is from genome assembly GCF_001604975.1 of Cebus imitator. Lineage (NCBI taxonomy): Eukaryota > Metazoa > Chordata > Mammalia > Primates > Cebidae > Cebus > Cebus imitator. The sequence continues at coordinate 447,205 of NW_016107942.1, forward strand.
CTCACTTTGAGAATGAGCTGGTCAGCCTGGAGCCAGTGTGATGGCAGCATTTCCTACCAAGCCTCCCTGGGGCTGGACTGTGCTATACCCGTGCTTGGCTTCACCTGCTGCCCACAGGGGGCACCAAAGCTGTGGGTCCCTGCGGGAGTGGCACAGGACAAAGGCTGCAGGAGGCATAGGTGGGCATCGTGTCCTCACTGGGTGCATTCAGTGCCCCAGAATGTGAGCAAGTGCATGTGTTTGTGAGCAAGCATGTGTGTGAATGGCTGTGAGCACACGTGCATGTGTGTGAGCATGGGTGAGTGCATGTTTGTGAGCAAGTGTGTGTTTGTGAACAAGCACGTGTGTGAGTAAGCACATGTGCATGTTTGCGAGCAAGTGTGTGTGAGCATGTGTGTGTGTTTGTAAGCACGTGTGTGAGTGGGTGTATATATGTGCATTTGTGTGAGCATAAGTGAGTGCATGTTTGTGAGCAAGTGTGTAAGTGTGAGTGTGTTTGTGTGCACCCCCGAAGCGCAGCCCTACCCACTAGGATCGCTGGCAGCCAACGTTCTAATCAGGAAAGCAGAGCCTGGTGAAGACATTACCGCAGGCTGTGACCACTCAGCAGAAGTGTCAGAAACCCTAGCCTAGGAGCTCCTAGGCGCAGACTCCTCGGTGGTCAATGAGATTTCAACGAAAAATGAGTTGCCACTTATTTATTTTGCATTTGTGTGGGCCGGTTCTCTGCTAACAAGAAAAGTTGGCAGAAAAGCCCACTTCCTGGGGCAAGCAGCTATTTATTCTAGGAGAGTGTGGGAATTGGACATGGATTCAAAGGGCTCTCCCCAGCCCCACTCCCGAGTCCCCTCTGAGGGCCCTGAGACCAGCATTCCTGAACTGCATACCTCAGGTAGTACCGAAGGCCTCAGCTGCACAAAGGGAAACTTCGCAGACTCCTCCTCTCCAGTTTCACCCGGCAGTCTCCCTTTCTGGTGTCCCAGGAGGGGTGGGGATTGGGTTTGCCTTTCTGTGGGGCACGCCACTTCCAAGCGGACTAGATTCCACAAGCCAGCCCCTGGTGGCAGATTTGGGTTTCCACTCTGTAACAGGAGCTAGGCTGTCACTGCCGTCGGAATCAAACAGACCACTTTTTCCAGAAGAATCCTAGGTCACACTGAAAACAAAGCAAAATAAACTCACCATCCAACAACCACTCCCATGTGACATATCATCCTCCGTTTCGGTTTCCTTTGGCTTTTGTTTGTGGCAAGAATGTCGAAACATTGAAATCCAGTCTTTCCCCTGGAGACATGGGATTTTGTTAACATTTGGGGAAACTCAAGACTGAGAGTGTGGCAGCCGCAGCATCAGGACCACGTGGTCCCCGGGTTCCAGCGTGAGGGCGGCCACCCCTGGTGCTCCATCCCTTCTGTGAGAGTG
>NW_016107942.1:449453-450682 GCF_001604975.1 Cebus imitator
CAGCATCAGGACCACGTGGTCCCCAGGTTCCAGCGTGAGGGCGGCCACCCCTGGTGCTCCATCTCTTCTGGGCTTGGGCCCCACACGGTCGTGCCAGTACCAGGCAGGGGCTCTCTTTTTTGGCACCAGGTTGTTTGGACCACAGATGGAAGAAAGGGTCCTTGGTGGTCCTGCAGGAGTTGTATAGGACTGTCCACAAAGAAGAGAAACATGGATGTTGTGGTGGGGCCACGTCAGGAATCCCCTGTGAGTGCCACGCTTGGACACCGAGGAACCAACTGAGGGTCCAGCAGTCACAGGAGGAGTCTCCTCATCAGAAGGGTTTGCAGCCATTCCTGTGCTGGCATTTAAGAGCAGATTCACACACACTGGCCATCAGCCCTGCTGAAAAGAGAGCCACAGCTGTTTCTCAGAAAATAAGAAGAGCAGCCAGGACCCTAACCTGAGCATCGGACACCTCACTGCATAGGGACCCAAACCTGAGCATCTGATCTCCTCTGCCTCAGAACCTGAACCTGAGCATCTGATGGACACCGAGTCAGGGTTGCAGGAGGGAGAGCTCTAGCCTCCCCTTGAGGCCCTTCTGCATTCACACGTCTGTGACTCTCCACTCTCAACGGCTGTCAGGGGAGCACAGGTGAACGCTTCGCAGACCAGAAGCATAAGGGCCAAGGAGTCAGCATGGAGAGACCCAGAGGGCAGGGCACACTGAAGACTCCATATTTATCTGTTTTGTTTTGTAAATAGATTCATCAGCAGACAGTGAGTGATTTTAAAGATCCAACTATAGACTTGGCTATAGAAAAGTAATTGCCAATCTCAGACAATGACGCACGTCAGATCCGTGATGCTAAAGACCAAAGGTTTAATGCCAACAAGTGGCGGCGGAGGGTAGGGGGGCAGAGAGTGGGGGACGGCAGAAGGTGGGAGGCTGAGGGTGGGGGTGGCCGAGGGTAGGCGGAGTGCCACTGGAGTAAGGGGCTGCAGCATCTGGTCACCTTTCCAGAACTTGAACTAAGAAAGCGAAGATAGAAATGGGACTGTAGACAGAGAGGAAAGCAGAGGAAAGAGGAGTTTCAGTTAGAAAGTTTTACACAAACTCCAAGGGGAAGTCCCACCCCCAGTGAGCATCAAGCAGAGCTTTCTCAGTTGCAGGTGGTTAAGAAGCCACAGTGGTGTCCCTGGGAGCCAGTGGCATCAGGCAGAGCTTTCTCAGTTGCAGGTGGTTA
>NW_016107942.1:451457-491623 GCF_001604975.1 Cebus imitator
TCAGGTGCGGATGGTTAAGAAGACACAGTGATGTCACTGGAAGCCAGTGGCATCAGGCAGAGTGTTCTCAGGTGCGGATGGTTAAGAAGACACAGCGGTGTCCCTGGAATCCAGTGGCATCGGACAGAGTGTTCTCAGGTGCGGATGGTTAAGAAGACACAGTGGTGTCCCTGGAAGCCAGTGGCATCGCACAGAGTGTTCTCAGGTGCGGATGGTTAAGAAGACACAGTGGTGTCCCTGGAAGCCAGTGGCATGTGCCACAGTTGCTTAATCCAGGCACAATAATCTCGCTGCCCATTTACCAGCATTTTCCTTAGGTTTTCAGAGAAGTATAATATTCTGAGAAATTTGCAGCATTTGGAGTTTTAACACAGGAGTGAGAAGGAAGTCCAGCGGACTGTGTCAGCACACTCGGGATCCCGCAGCAGGTGAGCATCTGGCCGGCACGCCAGGCATCGATGTCTGTGAGATGGACTGGAAACCACCCTTCCCAGAAGCACAGCACTTGAGCAGGCGCTGTCCACAAGTGTGTGTGGAAGGCCCGAGACACCATCCCACCCCCCGGCTCTCAGGGTCTCCAGACTCATGGCCTCAGCAGCATCTGCGGCCCCCAGTGTTCCAGATTCTGAGACCCAGCCCACACCCATGAGTCAGGAATGCTGAGGCTGGCTCAGGAAACCCGTGCTCTCCTGGGCTCTCCAAGCTGACTCCGACACACCTGAAATCTAAGAGCTGTTGCTCAGTTTGACAGCTCTCACTCAGTCAGAACCACCTGGGGATGCTGTTGAAATCCCAAGCAGCGATTCTGTTCGCAGGACTCTGTGCGTGTGTCCTGGGCATCCATGAGTTTTAAAAGCTCCCCAGGGGCTGCTACTGTGCATCCAGGGAGGGGGCCATCAGCAAGTGACTCCATGGTGGAAGCAGACCTCACAGTTCTGAATGCATGGCTCCCTCAGTGTCATTTAAAGAGACAGGTTTTGTGTTTTGAGCCTTTTAGAAGAAAACTGACATGGAGCTCTAAAACAATACATGGTTTACAAAAGTTCAGTTAAAAATGGTTAAGATGGTAAATTTTATGTTATGTGTATTTTATAAAAAATAGAGGAAAGTAGGATATTATAAAATAGTGCTGCCTGGAATTTTATGCCATGAATAAAGTTCACTCCCTGGGTCGTCTCTGAACCAGTGTGCCCCTGAAGCCTCTTCACCCTCTGGATCATGCCACTGCCGAAAGGAGCCATGCCATGCTGAGCCCACCTTCCTGCTGCCATTTTGTGGGGAAGGAAAATGAGTTTAATCTCTTTTCCTGACCCCACCCTCCTTTTCCACGGTGAACAGAAAAAAAACACATAATGGAACTTAGAGTTGTCAGGGCCCACAGTGCACCCAGGCTCATTAAGCAATAAAGATTGTGATGGAGAATATTGTTCAGGATTAATGACAGGCTGGGCCGACAACGCACAGCTGACGGCCGGGAAGCCCCATTGGCACGAGCGCTACCAAGCACCCCCCAAGGCAGTCGGGGCCTTTGTCAGCCACCGAAGACAGACCTGGGCAGGGCGGGGCCCTCCTGAGAAGCCCGCCCTCCATGCCCGCACCTCCCCTGCCTGCCGTGCCTCCATCCCCGCAGAGCCCATCTGCCGCCACAGCCACATCCTGCATTCCATCCACTTAAAGCCTGTTGTGCAATCCCTTTGGACCGGTGGACACCTAATTAAAACAAATTAACGATCTGAAGCAGAAACTGTGTTTAATGAAGCCTCGCTCAGGCCTGCGCATGGTGCCAGGGCTGTTTGCCTACAAATATTTACCAGCCCGTGGGGGGAAGAAGCACAGCCACCTGTCCCCAGCCTGCCCTCCACGGGCAGTGCCAAGTGGGGTTCCTCCACCTCCACCACCACGACCCTGGTCCCTGTGCCCAGGGAGCGGCAGGAGCAGCGTCCACCTCCCTCCCTCCGCCTGCTCTCCCTCAAGCTGGGGTCCTACTGGGCCCCCGCTGGCCGCCCCTTGTGAGCCAGTCTGGGTCCGGCTTAGGCAATTTCAAGTTCACCCGACAATTGGGCGGGGTTTCCTGTGGGTGGGGCCAACAGCTTGAAAATCCACCCTTAAAAGTAAAAAGCTTGTGGTTTTTTTCCTGAGAAATGAGACCCACCTTGAGGGCTCTTGCTCCAAGAATCGTTTCAACACTCATCTCAGGTCTGGTAAGATGGTGAGATTATTATAACAAAGAAAATATAATTTGTTTTAAAAGCAAGTGGAAGGAGAAAGAGGAAAGGGGAGAGGAGCCTAAGAGAGAAGGCGAGAAGTAAGGCAGAAAGCTGGCGCAGGAGGAGCGGGAAGCGGCGCGCCACGTAGCAGGACGGGCCGACCAACCTCCGACTCGAGTTCCCAGCCTCATCCGTCTCCTTCCGAGCGTCTCAGCTCACAGTGACTCCGAGGAGCACCTCCAGCTGGGGTCCCAGGCCTACACATGCTCCCACCACGAGACCCTGCACACCCGCCCACTCACCCAGCCCAGCGCTCAGCCGCTGTCAGCCCTCCGCGCAGCACAGGACTCCGCAGCCACCAGTGTGGATGATTCAGACGTCAGCCCCAATAGGCAAGGCCCAGAGGGAGCTCAGGGTGAGGCCCCTTCCACAAACAGAGTCCCCGAGCCACACAGGAAGCTGAGGCCCGGATGGGATGGCAGGAAACGGCCTCTCCTCCATGCCCAGAATGGGACTGGGGACCGCCTCTCCAGAGCAGTGTGAAGCGCCACCACCGCTCCCACCTTGCCTGGGATGGGACGGGGTGGGGGGTGGCAGGGAAGCCTCTCCACCAGGTGCCCAGGGCAGGGCCTGAGTCCACAGCACACTAAGGGCCCCACAGAAACATTTTAATCTTCTTTAAGAAGGAAGGAAACAAATTGCTGGTGGAAGAAAATGCTTTATCATCTACTCATGTGTTCATGTTTTTCCGATGCAGTTGTCAATGTCATTTTTAATCTTTCTTATGGAGGGTGGGCCCTGCACCGGCAGCTGTAGCGGCCAGGCCTATGCGTGGCTTCCCGGATACTTCCTGGGCCGGCTGCTGCTGCGCCAAGCAGCTGGCAGGGAGGCCACAGCCTTCCTCACCAGCCCTGGCCTGTGGTCTGGGCCTCTCCCCAGAGCTGCCCCTTCCCCTAAAAGCACCTCTGTGCTGACGGTGATGTCTGGTCTGGCCCCGGGCCCATACTCTAGAGAAGACACCCCCGCTGCTGTTGCACACAGACAGGCAGGCTACTACCTGTGCGCTCAGGTCACTGGAGACTCTGTGGCCCTGCTGACCACCCCTGCCTCTTGGGCCCCGCTGGGGACAGGGCCAGCACAAGTCCATGCCCGCCTGTCCTTCCAGACCATCCCCACTTCCTTCTGCCCTGCACCTCTGGTCCCTGCCTGCAGCCCTGAATTCCTGCAGTGCGCGAGGCAGGATGTGCATCACTCAGGAATTCACTTTCTCACCCGCCTGTCACAGCCTGAGCCCATGAGCCCGCAGGGCTCAGCACAAGTCACATCTGCTCACCGGGCAGACACACAGCAGGCCGTGACTTGGGAGAGGGAAGTCCCTGAGCTACAGGCTATTAATTTTAAATCCAGGAGGCCAGGTGACACCCTATTCTGAACAACAAATAAAGGGAAATGAATGCATGGCATACCAGGTGGGCCAGCTCCCAGGTGCTCAGGCAGGAGGCGGCCATCTCTGGGGTTGGTTTTCCCTGTGCCTGGCACCCTCCACTCCAGGTGCACCAGAGCTGACTCTGCACTGCCAAGCAGGCTGGGGGAGCATTGCACCCCACAGGAATGCTGCCTGCTGGGAAGGGCACAGATAACAGAGCCACCAGCCACGCGAAGGGGCAGCCTCCAAAATCAACACATTTGGAGTCAGCCACACAAAGGAACAGCCTCCAAAATCAACAGGTTCGGAATCAGCCACGCAAAGGGACAGCCTCCAAAATCAACACATACACAAGGAACCAGCAGCTGAAAAGGAGACGCTGCCTCAAGCCGCTCCCGGAAGCACAAGTCGCCCCACCTCCAGGCACACACCAGCGTTTCCCTGGTTTGGAGCTGCCCAGCCCAGCCCAGCACTCTTTCCGGGGTACCAGAGCCTGGAGGAAGAGAGGAGGCACCCGGCCCACTGTGCTGTGGGGACCCGCAGGACTGACATGCTCGTGCCCACCGTGTCATTGTGGTCATTGCACGAGCAATGGGCTTCTTCTGCCTTCACCCGGCCCGCTGAGGACATTGCTGAGGTCAAACGGATATTAGATGCGGTTTTCTGGGCTCCTGAACTGAATGGACTTCATAAACATAGTTTACTTTTTAAATTTAGTCTTATATTACTTTCTTCCAGATAGAGAATGTGTCCCAGCCAGCCCCCATTTGCCAGGAAAGCAAGCTCGTTCCCACCATATCCACAGTCCAGCTCGATATCCGCGTGAACAGGTTAGTGCTGTCAGCGTGAGAAGTGCTGGATTCTTAATGCTTAGAGCTGAAAGAGACCGTATTCAGGGCCAGCCCTACCACCTCATGCAAGAAAAGCACAACGCGTCGCTTGCTGAGGTCAGCCCTGCAATCCACGTGGCTCCACCTCCAGCCTCACCGTGCCCACGGCCCTGCCCCAGTGAATTCACGGGACACGATGCAGGATGCCGGACGCCGGCGTCCCCTGCTTGTAGCTCCCATTCTTGCCTTCGTTCCGAGCATTGTCAAGTGAGACGCCCGCTCAGCTAAGTGGATGCCCGATACTGTGGGAGGAATCATGATTGGAGCCATCAGATTCGAATATCTTTCTTCAGCCTTCTTTCTAAACCTCCGGCGAGCTCACACTTGCCTGATGGAATCCAACCATCATTGCCTTCCCGTCCTGGCACCTCGACAGCTCTTGCAATCTGATCATGACCTGGCAAGAGCGTGTGGTTCGCAGATGCATGGCTACCGCATGTGCTTTGTTGACATGCCAAGCAGAGGAGGCTGAAGAAGAGCCCTTCCAAGATGCCACCTGCAGCTCTCACTGTTCTTGTCACTACATTAAACAAATTTGGCCGTCGTTAGTCAGTTCAGACAAAAATACAAATAGAGTTCAGTCGTGTCGGTAATTCCGAGAGGGTTTGCTGAGTCCCACGAGTGGGGCACTAATATACTTTGTCTCCGTCTGCTGTCCCCTCTGTCTGACGCCCACCACGTGCTCCATGTCCAATTGGTTTCCACCTCATACTGCTCATACTGTGAACGGTCATTGTACAACACCCAAGGCTTCATTTATTTCACCTAATAAGGAGGACTTTCCCCATCGGTCAGCAGTGCAGGGGCTGGTGTCCTTGACTCCTGAGTCCACAGGGCCTGTGCCCACTGCTGTCTCCTGCCTGTGTGTGGGCCTGACCTGGGACCCCCTCCTCTGGAGGCGCTCAGGACTCTCCCTTGGTTTAACCCTGGAAGTCTTGTGTCCCGGAGAGAGGTCTCCATGCCAGGCAAACCAGGTGTTGGTCATGCTCTGACCTAAAATCATGTCTCCTTCAATTTGTCTTATCGTAAGCAGATTTTGACAGCAGAAAGCTTTCTTTGAAAATTTAAGAGTGACTGGGAGCAGTGGCTCAAGCCTGTAATCCCAGCACTTTGGAAGGCTGAAGTGGGCGGGTTACCTGAGGTCAGGAGTTTTAGATCAGCCTGGCCAACATGGCAAAACCCCGTCTGTAATAAAAATTTTAAAAAATTAAAAAAGAATAGCCAGACATGGTGGTGGGTGCCTATAATCCCAGCTACTTGGACAGCTGAGGCAGGAGAATTGCTTGAACCCAGGAGACCGAGTGAGCCGAGATGGCACCACTGCACTCCAGGCTGGGTGACAGAGCAAGACTCCGTCTCAAAAAGAAAACATATAAATTTGAATGCAATTTTTAGTGAAGGCTAAAGGAAAATGGGGGGATGAGCTGAGGGATGTGATCTGAATCCTGATGAAGGCCTGAGAAGAGGGATCAAAGAAGTAGGAACCAGAAGCGGATTCTAAGGGGCTCTGGGGCCCCTCCCTCACCCTGAGAATACGTGGCTTTTATTTACACGTGATATAGTCTGCGTTTGTGGGGGTGGTGCATAGGACACCCCAGCAGCTTTTCCATCCCAAGTTCCTGTAAGGAGCAGGGAAGGCATCAGAATGGTGGGTCACAGGTTACCAGCAAGGTGCATCCTGTCTGGCGGCTTCCCCCGACCCTCGCTGCGTGTTCTGGGCTCTTCTCCCCCAGGGGCTGCAGGGGCTTTGGCCACACCCTACCAGGGCACAGCCCTCTACGGCTGCAGCACCAACATCTGCCTGGTTCTCTGCACTTACTGGGATTGGGTTGAACATCGCATCAAAACTCGCAGAGAGCAGCAGTCAGCGGCCCCCAGGCTGGGCTGGTGCCGGGAGCTCAGCCCTGAGCACACGGGAGGCAGCCTGCCTGTGCCCAGCCAGGGCCCTGGGTTTCCCCTTTGCTTTGTTCCCCAGGGGGTGCTGGCTGGCACGCTGTCTTGGAGGGGCGAGGAGATGCCAGCCTAGCCAGTTTCCAGGGCAGGCCACAGCAATGCCTGGCGTGCATGGCGGGGAGCACGGCCATCTGGTCATTAGGGCCAATCTGCTGCCAGCACCAGCGGCTCTTTCTCCGTCTCATTCCAGGGGCTCTGGAGCCTACGGCAGAGATCCCAGGGAGAGCCTAGCTAAACTTCATTCCCATGTCTTCCCTAATCTTGGACAGAGAGGACGGATTGTACCATGGGAAATGTGCGCACATGCCTGTGTGTTCTTGCTTGTGTGTGCAGATTAAGAAACCAGGTGTCGAGGACAGCGGGAGAGTCAGGAGCCAAGGGCAACAGGGACATCAAAGTCCCAGGAAGCGGAAATCACAGGAGGAGGAGCAGAGGACAGCCAAGGGCGGAAGACCAGGACCTCATGCAAAGCACAGGGTCGGGGGCTCATGCAGTGGCCACAAAAACCAAACCAGGGACAAGCTCTGCCCTGAGTTGCCGCAGAGAGAGGCTTTGAGCTTTGTTTCCCAGCGGGAGCTGCCCCTGGAGCGAGGGGATGGACACAGGGCCTCCTGCGCTGGCTGCACGCTGGGTTCTCACCCCCTCCTCACACCACCACACTTCTCAGCACGCTTCCTTGTTCATGTCTAGCACGCTGACTTTCATGGTAAAAGATGCCACACACTTAAGAGCTGGGATGAATTAAGCTGTTGAGAGCAAGTTTGCATCTCGTAAGTGGGTAAGCCCCAGGGCTCAAGCGGATCAGGACCCAGTAGACAACATGCCTTCCGCAGCTCTGAGCCTCCCACCTCCCTCTCAGCTGCTCACAGAGGAAGCCACTGATGTGGATGCAGAAGGTGTCCTTCAGCCCCTCGGCTCCCGCCAATGAGCCCCAGGAGCAGGAGGCTTCGCCGTCCACCTCCATGCACAGCGAGTCAGTGCTAATGTGACCTCAACCCTCAACTGCCCAGAAACACGTGTAACAAAGCACCCGGAAAATGCATGCCCCCAAGAGAGTAGCAGAGTTCATGACAAACATTCACCACCACACTGTTTTGGGAGAGAAGAGGGGTAAGTAACACTGCCTGGTCCAGGGCCTAGGCAGGTGAGGGGGCTTCCCCACACAGCGACATGTCCGCACCAGGCAGGGTGGTCTCGGACCTTGCACAAAGTGCCCGGAAGTGCTCAGGGCCATCTGGGGGTGAATGTTCTGCTCCCTCAGCTACCCCTGACCTTGGCAATCCTGGACAGCAGACAGCCGGCAGAGAATGATGGAGGGACGCCGTGCGGCAGCGCTGGTATCCAATGACTCATCCAGAAGGAAGGCGGGCGAGGATGGTCAGGCACGTGACAATCCTTTGGAAATTGTTCAGCTGTACCTAATATTTATTCTAACTCTCTTTGAAACAGGCCTCCCCTGTCCTGCTGGATAACAGAGAAGAGGCGGGACGTGGAACCTGACATGGACCCCGACGCAGCTGTCCAGGCTTCCCCAGCACACGTGGCTGTGGGCTCCCAGACCTTGGCCCACACCTGGAAATTTTACTATAGCTGGGAAAGAGGCTGAAAATACCACAAGAATAGGACCTCGTAGCTCTCCAAGATTTCTACTTCTAGCCAGATGGGAGCCAGAAAAGACAGCAAAGCAAGTAGCCCTGGTCCCTTGGCCTCCTGGGTGTGGGCTCTGCCGCAGAGATATCTGGGCACCAGGGCTGGGTATATTCTCACCTTCTCACTCACTTCACTTGATGCTCCTCAGCCTTAATTGCAATGCCACATGGGTCTTTTGCTTCAGAGAAATAAACATGCTTAGAGAATGTGAAGGAGTTTTCCTAGGGACACGGAAGAGGGTTCTGTTTATCTTGCTCACTTCCCAGCAAATTCCGGTCAGGAGCTAAATGCCCCAATATGACAGAGACCTTAAAAATCTGGGCCCAGTTCCTGCTGCTGTATGTGTTCTGGAAACTTCCAGACCCTGAGGGACAGCAGCTCTGGTCTCAGGAACCTGGCTGTGCTCAGCTTGGCCTGGTGTGGGTCACTGCAACCAGGAGGAGGATGTGTGAAACCCTCCCTGGGGCCACGTAGTGGAAAGGGAGGAGTCCTGCCCAGCAGGGCAGCTTTGCCCTATTAGCCCAGGGACTCAGAGAGACCCAGGAGCAGCAGGATCCATGGCTAGTCACGATGACACGGAGAGTGAGTCACAAAGCCAGGGAGAGTCTGTGACACGGCCAGAGAGTGTCAGCCACAGGGCTGGGGAGAGTCAGTCACATAGCCACAGGAGTTAGTCACATGGCCACGGAAGTCAGTCACACAGCTGGGAGAGTCAGTGAGACAGCCTGGGAGAGTCAGTCACATGGCCACAGAGAGTCAGTCACACAGCCAGGGAGAGTCAGTCACACGGCTGGGGAGAATAAGTCACACAGCCACAAAGAGTCAGTCACACAGCCACAGAGAGTCAGTCACACAGCCACAACCAGTCACATGGCTTCAGGGAGAGTCACATGGCCACAGGGAGTACCACACAGCCACGGGACTCACGCAGCCATGGAAAGTCAGTGACATAGCCGTAGGGAGTCAGTCACATGGCTGTGGAAAGTCAGTCACACAGCCACAGAGCATCAGTCACACCACCATGGGAGACACATGGCCACAGTCAGTGACAGCCATAGGGAGTCAGTCACATGTCTGTGGAAAGTCAGTCACACCACCACAAGGAGTCAGTTGTGCAGCCGCAGGGAGTCACACAGCCCGGGGCAAGTAGCATCTGATGGGAAGCCACCATTCCAGAGCACTGGAGGTGACAGCTCAAGCTCTGCACTGCCAGTCGCTGGCGTCCACAAAAGTAATGCCTCGAGGCTCTGCTGCACCCCCAGCTTTGTGCCAGTCAGCACGTGAGTGTGTGTGAGTGCACCCCTGAGTGTGTGTGAGTGTGTGTGTGTGCAAGTGTGCATGGGGTGTATGAGTGCAAGTGTGTGCATGAGTGTGTGCATGAATGTGCATGTGCGAGTGTGTGCGTGTGAGTGTGCACATGCGAGTGTGTGTGTGCATGTGGGTGTGGGTGTGCGAGTGCGCATGTAAGTGTATGCATGTGAGTGTACGCGAGTGCGTGAGTGTGCACATGTGTGTGTGCATGACTGTGTGCATGATGGTGCGCATGTGAGTGTGCATGAAAGTGCACGAGTGTGTGTATGTGGGTATGCAGTGCAAGTGTGCATATAAGTATATGCATGCGAGTGTGTGCATGAGTGTATGTGTGTGTGCATGTGTGCATGAGAGTGTGCATGAGTGCACGAGTGTGTGTATGCGGGTGTGCAGTGCAAGTGTGCATATAAGTGTATGCATGTGAGTGTGTGCATGAGTGTATGTGTGTGTGCATGAGATTGTGCATGCGTGAGTGTGTGTGTGTGTGCATGTGTGTGCACGTGCTAGTGTGCTTTGGCCTGATCCTAGAAAGCAAGGCAGCTCCAATGCCAGGATTCACATCCTGACTCTAGACAGGGCCCTGCCCCTGCCGAGTGGGCTGAGTGGGCCTCGAGGGGCTGGGGGACCCAGGTGGGTGGCTGTGCCCCCAGATGAAGCTCTCGTGAAAAGACAGCTGACTGAATCCCAGCTTCGCCAGGGCTCTTTGTAGATTGCACACTTGGCACCCTCAGTGGGAGTGTGTGGCAGCCTAGGAGAAGCCCAGGACCTGATGGGGGCCTGCAAATCTGGCTGAGAAATCAGGATGTTTTGTGTGTCTAGAATAAATTGTATTCAGGTTGGGGTGAAGGGCATTGTGTTTTCGTGATGATGGCCAGGAGCTCTGCGTTAGACTAGTATTTTGAGGGAGACACACAGTTGCTTGGCCGTCCAGCCGCAGGCCTGGCAAGGGAAGGAAGGTGGAGTCTGGAACACCGGAACATTTGCAGAACTCTGGGGGAGCAGCAGGTGCTGCATGTGGCCACCATGAGATTATGGACGCGTCTCTTTGTCAAAGTTGCAGTTCTTCCTCTAGCCACTCCAGGCTGTTTCCCTGGGATCATTCGGACCCAGAGTGGGCCTGCAGACCTTCATCCCACTCACTCCCCCAGAGACACCACCACAGGGCGGCACTGTGGACAGAGACATCACCATGGGAGTGGCACTGTGGAGGCCTGGCATGGCTGTGGCTCCCAGGATCCAGGTGAAATGCCCCCTGGGTATTTGGAGACAGAGCTTGCGCTCCTGCCATCACTCACACGGCGGGATGCAGAGAACACAGGTGATGGGGACTCTGCTCCTTGGGCCTCTGACCGCCTGTCTTTATTCATGGCATCTTAGTTCTCTCCTTTTTTACTGAGGCCAAATGTCCAGCTGCTAAACCACCGTTTTGTGTCTCCTAGACCGTGCTCAGGGCACGAGCACAGAAGTCCAGTTCCACTTTGCAAACAGGCCACTGATTGGTGCCTCTGGTGAGCAACAGGCACTTGGGGGTTAAAAATAAAACAGTCTGCACCTCGTACTACCCTGTGGCCAGTCGCTTCTCCTCCGGGGAGAAATGTGTGAGCTTGCAGAGCCTGCGCTTCCAAGCCCACACGAGGCTGGGCTTCACGGTCCCTCCTCTCTCCGCACACTCCTTGTTCCTCCCACCCTGGATAACGTGGGGCCCCAAGCTGCCTTTCCAGGTGAGGATTATGGACCAGAAGCACCGCAGCTGTTCCTCCCTCATGGGTCCTCCCAGGCTGCTCTGTAACTTGCGGGATTTGGCTCTGCGAGAAGTGGTTCTGTGCGTTTGAAGAACAGGTTTGCTCCGAATGGTGAGAGCAAGAGGAACTTTCTGATTTCTCTCCTTTGAATCACATTCCTCTGGCTCTTAAGCTCCAAGTGCTGACATGCCTGAACATGCCATGGGGTCAGGAGCATGGAGATTCGGCCCAGGGAAGGCTGCTGATGCCGCTGGCATCAGGCTCAGCCCTGACCAAATGGCCAGACGAGCTTCGCAATTTGCTGGACTACCCTAGATAACAGCACCCTTGTCTACGGACTTAGGGAGTTGGACCCAGTAGCTTTTCAGGACGTTCCTCACGCTGGAGCACCTGCCCACTTAGCCAAGGCCACAGCAGCCCAGTGGAAGACCACCTGGCTGTCCCGTCTGAACAGAAGGGTGAGCCGAGCCTAGGGAGAGCCGGCCCAGTGACAGCACAGCGGCCAGAGCAACCCAGCGTCACCGTCAGGACACACGAGGGGCTGTGTGGTGCCCGCCCACCAGGAACAATTCAGAGGAGGTAACGGCTAATGAATGAATGGGAGCGCTCCTCAGATCCGTGTGTGGCAGCCACGCCGAGAAGTATCATTAAGTCCCTATCACAGAAAAAAATCTGAGAAGCAAACACCTGGTCAGTTCCCGCCTCCTCCACCCAGAGAGCTGCGCTGTGGCCCCAGGGCCCAAGGACAAGGTCTCAGCTCCCACGGCATCCCAAGAGGGTGTCCCACAGTGTCCTGGCAAGGAGGGTAAGGGCAGGGCCTAGTGGGACGAGTGTCTCCCTACGCTAGAAGGCCCCATGCAGGCCATGTTGTTTTGACTAATGTTTAGGCAAACAGAGAAGAGAAGGCTGAGACATCAGGATGGAAAGGCCCAGAGGGGACTCTAAGTCCTCGTATTTGGATTGAAGAAACTCCAAAAGATGGCTGAATATAAGAGCTGGCTAATGTTTAGGCATAACGTCTGTCCTATAAAATAACTGTGTTATCATCCAAACAGCTGACTCACTCACATCTTCAGAGTTTTGACCAAAAGTTATATATCTGACATTTCAAATCTGTGAGTCAGCTCTTGTATTCAGTCATCTTTTAGAGTTTCTTCAATCCAAATATGAGGACTTGGAGCCACCTCTGGGCCTTTCCATTCTGGGGTCCGAGCCTTCTCCTCTCTGCTTCCTGTGCAGGGAAGACTCTTCTCACCTGGTAGGCACCTCCTGCACATCAGCAGGAGAGGCTTGCATGTTATTTATTTTTATTTTATTTTATTTTTATTTTCATTTCTTTGAGACGGGATCTCGCTCTTGTCCCCCAGGCTGGAGTGCGGCAGCATGAACTCTGCTTCCCAGGCTCAAGTGATTCTTCTGCCTCAGCCTCCCAAGTAGCTGGAACTACAGGTGCCCGCCACCACATCCGACTAATTTTTTGTATTATTAGTAGAGACAAGGTTTCACCATGTTGGCCAGGCTGGCCTCAAACTCATGAGTTCAGGTGATCCACCTGCCTCAACCTCTCAAAGTGCTGGGTGAAGGCATGGGCCACTGCACCAGGCCTGCATTTTAGAGGCAGCATGAAAATCAATCCCTAGCTTCTTTCAAAACACCA
The DNA here is from genome assembly GCF_001604975.1 of Cebus imitator. Taxonomy (NCBI): domain Eukaryota; kingdom Metazoa; phylum Chordata; class Mammalia; order Primates; family Cebidae; genus Cebus; species Cebus imitator. The sequence goes on from NW_016107942.1 coordinate 464,294, forward strand.
TCTGTGGGTTCAGTGTTTTCCAATTCCATGATGACATCATTTCATGCGAAGGAATAATCAGAGCTTCAGAGAGCCAATCAGAAGGGTAGGCAGGTGTCTGCGACCTCCACAGACAGCCAACTGAAAGAGTGAGCAGATATCCACAATGTCCACAGAATGCCAGTGGGAAGTGTGGGCAGGTGTCCACGGCATTCATAGAGAGCCAATCAGAAGTGTGGGCAGGTATCCACAACATCCACAGAAGGCCAATCAGAAGTGTGGGCAGTGGCCTGTGAAGTCCACAGAGAGCCAATCAAATGGGTGGGCAGGTATCCACAGCATCAACAAAGAGCCAATTGAAAGGGTGAGCAGGTGTCCATGAAGTCCACAGAAGGACAATTGAAAGGATGGGCAGGTGTCCACGGCATGCACATAAGGTCAGTCAGAAAGGTGAGCAGGTGTCCACAGCATCCACAGACAACCAATCAGAAGGGTGAGCAGGTGTCCACGAATTCCCAGAGTGAGGCTCAGCCTGGAGAGAAGACAGTGCTGGTCACCACCACAGGCCAGAGAGAAACATTCTGGACTGGAACCCAAACCCTGCCAAGTGCTGCTATGGTTCTCAGCCTCTGGCGTCCCCTCTCTAAGCCGGAGTTCCTCTGCAGCAGGGCCTGTCTCACAGGCTGATATGAAGATTCAGGTCATAGGGTGTTCAGCGCACTGCCTGGCAAACACAAGGTGCCAATGTTTCCTGTGGTTGATGCCAGACTAGGGCAGGACTCCCAAGCCCTCCCCACACAGAACACACAGCAGACCCTGTGACTGGAAGACACAAAGCCCTTTATTTTATTAAAGACTCTTGATTTTCTGTGGCTTCCCTTTTGTCAAAAAGAGCATCCTTTGCCCTCCTTTTTCATGTGTCATGCTGAACTTGCACCTTCATGAAAGCACACAAATATCACAGTAATATGCACTATAGAAACAGAAAGTGAAATAAGAAAGAATTGCAGATTTGTTTACCCTGCATATTAAGTGGACACCAAAGTTACTTTAGAAATAAGCCCCTTTCAGGGAACCAAAAAAAAAAAAAAGTCTAACACACTTCCAGTGCAGAGAATAATCATATGTCGAACGACCACTAGGGCTTACCAGGCCTCCCAGGCAGAAGGCTCACCCATGTTAGGTTAACATAGCCAAGTTGACCAAGTCAAGGACGCAAGAAATGCCTTGACTGTAACACCAGGTACCGCCTTCTCCCACTCTCTCCATCTCCCAACTCAGTGCAGCAGTGTCTGTGCACCCCCAGCAGCCTCGTCGCCTGATGTCTCCAGCGGCTGGGACTGCTCAGGGCTTTGGGGGGAGGCTGTGGCTGCCCTGCCCGCTGCCTCGACTCCTGGCTTTGTGGCAGGATCATCTGTCTTCCTCTTGAGTCGCTCTTTGTTCTGCTGGTTCTGACTGGTTTTAAACATACATGACTGACCAAAGATCCTTAGCACAGAGTGGAGTTGTTAGAAATTCCTGTAAAATAATGCAGGGAATTCTTCAGGAAAATTAGTTAATTCTCCACTAAATTTTGCTTGTCAGGCTGGGTACTGTTCTTATTAAATCTTTGCTAGCAGATTTAATTAGACTCTGATAGAAGATTTTGAAATCTGTAAAAGATTTAATACAATAGTATTTTATTTGAAGTAAACGACAACTCCAACAAAGGATCAATTAATAAAACATTCAAAAAATTGTAACAATAAAATATGTATATTTGAAAATAAAATAAGATTTCACCAACTGTAAAAGAAGTTTTTGTAGATTTTTGTTGTGGTGGTTTTCCTTATATCTCTTTTCTGTGCTTTCTCTAAAAACACTGCCAATTAGATGGATTTAACATTCAACTGAGGCATGTTTTTATTTAAAGGAGATGATTTTAGTCTGAAGAGGAGAGGATTTAGAGCAGAGACTTCCCTGCTGTGCACTGATCAGCTATTGATTAGGGGGAGGGGGGGTCGTTAAACGAAATCATCAATGCCAAATAATAGGCCCTCAGCCTGCAGGAACTTGCCTGGGCACATTTGCTGTAGGAAAAGTAAAGCCAGCCTTTGTGGAGAACCAAAGGCCCTGGTCTCTCTCAAGGAAAAGAAATGTTAATTGAAAAATTCCTTAAATAGGTAGAAGCTCTGAAGTCTGCTTTACATAAAAGGTATGAAAACACAATCAGGGAGGAAAGAAAGGCTGTGGTGTTGAGTGGGAGTTTTCTCCCTAATGGTGCTGATTAATTTCCCATTCACGGATGACAGGGGTTGACGGAACCAGCCCCTGACAGCTGGACCTGCCTGCACAGGGAAGTCTGAATTAATTGGCTCCTTGACAAGGAAAGGTAAGACAAAGAAACTTCCCATTGCACACAGAGAAATAAAACCTGACGATTTACACAGATCATCAGTGGATGACTATTTTCCTTTTGTCAGTTTACAACCTTAGAAAAATGATCACTTGGCCGCCATTAGTTTCTTGTGATAAGCCTTAAAACCACATCTGGGAAACGACTCTTCCCCACACCAGAGCATCTCCACGTGATCACGCTCCCCAGATGGAGGCCAGGGTCGGAGGTCAGCCGCTCACTTTCCAGATAAACTGAACTCAGAGCCACACCAGGAAGCTGGGGCCTGCAGGGCCAGCTCAGGAAGGCTGGGGGGGCAGTGGCTGTGATCGGAGAGTGGGGAGGGCCACTGGGGAGTTCTTCCTCCAGAAACTGGAGTTCCACATTCCCCTCTGAGGCCTGCTCCCTCCCTCTCTCCCACCACCAGCCTCCAGCATCCAGGACCCGGGGCAGAGATAGCACATCAGGCCCTTTCTTCCTCTGACCCCTTTGCACCACTCCCCAACTGCCAAGGGAGCAGGTGACGTATCATTAGCCAGAGTTGACGGAAAGAAAACCCTTGAGTTCCTTTTTACTTCACCCAAAAAACAACCAAGACAGAAGAGGTTGGAGCAATTGCGCAGGGCATCCGGCGTGAGCTCTGGCCATCAGGACAGCTGGGAATACACAGGTGGGCCCAGCGCGGTGTCAAGAAAGAAGCTCCAATGCTTGAATCCCGGGTCCCCTGAAGACCCCAGGGTCCCAGAGACTCTCGAGACCGCAGGAAAGCCTGCGCCTGCACTCCTGGGTGCAGAGCTGCTGATCCAAACGTGCACACACTCCTCTCCCAGATACTCAACACGGCACATGGAAAACACACCACAAATCCAAGAGGAAGAGGAACAAAGATCTGGGGAGAGGCTTTCAGGCAAGACTGGGCGTGTTCAGAGTGGCACAGCGGTAGACAGGAGTGGCTTTCAGATATCCACGGAGCAGGAACGGCGGGGCTGACCAGCATCTGAAACTAGCTTTTCTGACTTAGAAATTCACCCCTCCCCACCGAGTAAACACCATCCCAACACAGAGCACGTGCTGCTGAAGCAACACGTGGGAACACTGGGGAGTTTCCGTCTAAACAGCTGCGTCTCCCAGCTGCGAAGGACAGTCTCACTGGAGCCCACGTTGCTCTGCTCTCTCCTTTCAGCCTCCGGGATTCCAGATGTGCAGAAGCCCAGTGCTGGGCTGGGGTAAGAGCACCTGGCCCCACAGGGCTCACAGAAGAAGTAGCTCCTGGTGAAGCCTGTCCAGGAAGAAACAGCCCAGCAACTCCACGGCTTCATCAGAAAGGGCCTGTGTGGGGCAGTGTAAAGGCCCAGAAGGGCAGCCGGAGCCCCGAGCTGATCTGCACATGAGGGGCTCGTCCAGCCTGAAGGGGCTGCAGCTCAGGGCCTCTCTTGTGTGTTCTTAAAAACAAAACAGCGCCAGCTCCAGCAGAGCCCTGACGCCGCATCCCGGGGCCTCCAGTCCTCAGTCAGGAGCAGCCGCAGAAAGGGTCTGCCGCTGCCACGTTCCACAGAGAGTCAGCCCTGGGCCCCTCCTGAAGGGAGTGCCACGTTTGCCCAGAGGCAGGTTGTGGAGCTGTGGCTTTTCAGCCATCGCAGAGAGGAAAGACCTGTGGACCGCACACCAGGCCCCAGCCGCCAGGTGCCTCGGGGTCTGTATGTGCGGGTGCCTGTCCTGAATAGGGGCTTGCTTCTGGGCCAGAGCCTGTGCGCGTGCCGGTGTGGCTTTATCAGCCTCAATGCCCAGAGTGGCCTCGACTGAACTGGGAATGAGCGTTGAGGACTTGCGCAGCTGCCACTCTCAGGCCTCCGAAATCTAAAAAACAGGCTCAACTGCAAAAACTAATGCTAGACATCAGAAGGAACCAAGGCTGTCAAATGCTAGACAATCAGAACAAGAACTCGGTCATAAAAATATACATTTCTAACAAAATACAGGTAAAACATAAATGCCCAACAAAAGAGGGTTGGTTAAACTTAGAATCTGTACTGATAGAACACCCTGTGGACATTAACAATTATGTGGAAAATCAATGTCAAACTCACATCTGCAGTTAGGTTGGTTGCTGGTTAGCCTCCATCTCAAATGTCTCTGACTTCCCTGTCTCAGAGCCATGGACTCCTTTGACGAGCCAGTGAAAGAAACGGGCTATCTACCTAGAAAAACTCACTGACATCCACTGTTTTGCCCAGTTTTAAGAGTTTCACAAAACCAACAAACCCCACATGGAGAGATCCTACTGGGGATGCCAGTTCTCCGACGGTCATGTCTCCCCAGCGGCAACGTCTGCAGCACCCATGTGTTCAGTGCCCACGTCTCCAGCACCCACGCCTCCAGCACCCTCGCCTCCAGCGGCCACACACTACCTGCTGCCTCGTCCCATGAGGGAAACCAAGGCAAGTGTTCCCGAGCTTGCGCCCACACGGTGTCAGTGGGGTGGCACACATCTGTTCAAAAAGCCACGTCCTTGTTCCCTGTATGTTTGCTGATCTTGACATAAGTGGAGACCCCCAAGCCCAGAACTCAGGTCCCACCTCAGACCTCAGTTTGGAATGACAGAACTATTGATCAGTAGGATACTATAGCTCAGAAGAATTAGGAAGGGCTGAGGGCCCTGGGGAGTGGCAGTTTCTTCCTAAGAATTCTCCAGCAGACCCCCATGTCCTGTAGTACACAGAGAGGAGAGAAAACACCACTCACCTGTCCTTCCATGGGGAAGGGGAGACCCCCATGTCCTGTAGTACACAGAGAGGAGAGAAAACACCACTCACCTGTCCTTCCATGGGGAAGGGAAGACCCCCATGTCTTGTGATACACAGAGAGGAGAGAAAACACCTCTCAACCTGTCCTTCCATGGGGAAGGGGAGACCCCCATGTCTTGTGATACACAGAGAGGAGAGAAAACACCTCTCAACCTGTCCTTCCATGGGGAAGAGGAGACCCCCATGTCCTGTAGTACACAGAGAGGAGAGAAAACACCTCTCAACCTGTCCTTCCATGGGGAAGGGGAGACCCCCATGTCCTGTAGTACACAGAGAGGAGAGAAAACACCTCTCAACCTGTCCTTCCATGGGGAAGGGGAGACCCCCATGTATTGTGATACACAGAGAGGAGAGAAAACACCACTCACCTGTCCTTCCATGGGGAAGGGGAGACCCCCATGTCTTGTGATACACAGAGAGGAGAGAAAACACCTCTCACCTGTCCTTCCATGGGGAAGGGACCCCGTGGTTTCGGTGAGACTCCACGGTATCAGACTCAGTTAAAACAGCACAATTCTACCTGGACTCAGAGATGCAGGGACGCCAGCCAAGTAAACCTTGTTTCCCCAAATCCACCACAGATGCCATGTCAGAGTAAAATGGGGCCACACTTTGAGGAAGTAGCTCATCTCTAAGTAGGAAGCGTCTGAAGTGGGTTCTAGAATAACCAGTTCACCAAAAGGAAATGCAAATGAATCGTGAACATATTTTTACAGTTTAACTTCACAAGTAACTAAAATTGTAAATGGTACCAAATTTGCTAACTTTTTCGTATCTGTATTATTAACTGATATGATAAATATTATAATAAATATACTACACTTATCAATATCCCATAATATTTATTTAGTATCTGTATTTAGAGTTAGCAAGCACTCAGGAAACTGATTGTCATAAGCTGCTGGTGGTATACACAGGTTCAGATCTCCGGAGGACAACGTAGCGTGTCGTTGAGAACCTTTAAAATGTTTGTGCATTTTAACCAGTAATTCTGTTTCCCAAAATTGATCTTAAAGAAATAATTAGAAGTTTATGGAACCATTTTTACACCAGCATATACATCACAGCTTTATTTAATAAGAGTAATAAATAGATGCAACATTAATGATCCATGAAAGGGGATTAGTGAAGTAAATTTTAGAACATCTGTATAATTGAACACTCTCTAGACATCATAAAATCATATTTTTAAGGAATATTTAATGACACAGGAAAATGCTCACAACATCATAAGTTAAAAAACTAGTTACATTGCACAGCAATGAGCGCATGGCTGAGAGAATCCCACTATACATAGATTGGAAATTTTGAGGTGAGTTTCATGCTACATGGGTTTTTCCCACAATTTAAAAAAAGCTACTTACAAAACTGAAAGACCCCAATTTTGATAAAGATGTATGTAATAAAGCAAAGGGATGAAAACTTTAAGGATACACATTACATATTAACAGTGGCTCTGTTATTCTTTCTCCTTTCTTTCTTTCAGCAAGCTGTAACCTCTCTTTCCAATGTATCTACGAGTATGTGTTGCCTTTACAAAATGGAAGAAAGGGAAACTATTTTGTTTCATATTACTTTTTTTTTTTGAGATGGGGTTTGGCTCTGTTGCCCAGGCTGGAGTGCAGTGATGCTGTTTTGGCTCACTGCAACCTCCACCTTCAAGTGATCCTCCTGCCTCAGCCTTCCAAGTAGCTGGGATTACAAGTGTGTGCCATTATGCCCAGCTAATGTTTTTTATTTTTGTAGCGATGGGGTTTCACCATGTTGCCCAGGCTGGTCTTGAACTCCTGAGCTCAGGCAGTCCACCTACCTTGGCCTCCCAAAGTGCTGGGATTACAGGCGTGAGCCACGGCACCTGGCCTTGTTTCCTGTTTCTACATAAGTCTCGTTATTCTACACCTGAAAAGTTAGCCTAAATAAGTTAATTTAGCTCTAGAAAAAGAAAATACCTTTAAAACAAGTTGATCCCAGAATTGTCTGTGAAAGCAAAGAATTTTACCATTTGAAATATTCAAACAAATACTAAAAAGGAGAAAATGTTAAATAACAGAATATGTCAAGTCAGCAGCATATTATATAGATAAGACAATGCTTAAAAGGCAGAGACATGCACACATAATAATGTGAAGCAAATGAATCACGACGTGAAGTGATAGCTGTGATCCGTAACTCTAAAAACAGAGAGCGGACGTTATGCGGGAGAGAGAGAGCCCCACGCGGCCAGTGCTGCCTATGCTGGCGAGACACACAAATGGTTTTATTTTTCTACTTGTTTCTTCTTTTAGATTTTCTAGAATAAGCAGCAAGTACTTTTGAAGTGGAACAAATCGTGTTCGTAAACATAAAAATCAAATCTAGATTTCTTTCTACCTCAAGGAGAGAAACATTTTCTTTAAAGTCAACGACTTAGAATTCTTCACACTTGCCCCTTGTCGTACCATCGCAGGCTATAATGGCCCCACAGAGACGTTTTGAGTACAAGGTGCCTGGGGCAGGATCCAGGCCTACCAAGGGCCTGGCAGGCAAAACCCCTCACAGCCCACCAGACTACCCTGAGACACTCCTCCGTGGGGCCAGAAGCCATCTCTGAACCTTGGAAGAGGCGCGTGTATGGCTTAAGGCATCAAACATAAACATTGTAAGAAATCCTGCAGTGGTGTTGACCATAAATGTGATAACCCTTAAAATCATTGGATTAATTTCTGAAAGCATTTAGAACACAGTTTTTATTTTTCATAAGGTATGCTATTAAGGGATATCTACGCCTATTCACACACACACAACACACACACAAAGCACACACAACACACACATGGAGCACCTCCAGTCAGCACACACACACACAACACACACACACAGAGCACACACACACAACACACACAGAGAACACCTCCAGTCAGCGCACACACCACACACAAATATACACACACACAACACCCACAGAATACACACACACAGAGAACACCTCCAGTCAGCACACACACACATACACAAATATACACACAAACCGAGCACACACACACGGACACACACAGCACCTGCAGTTAGCACATGCGTACACAAAGACATGCTCACATACATGCACACTGGATGCCAGTCCTTCCACACATAAACACACACCACACGTCATACTCCTTTCAGTGAAACAAGAACATCCTCCCAAGAAAATCGCCAGAGTGGAATTTCCACCCCCAGAGGTCATGGGGAGTCGGGAATCTCCCCGGTCCACTGACCTTCCAGTGAGGAGTCTGTGATTTATAAGAACTTCCTCCTGGACACTCGTGATGATGGACCCTCTAAACTGGGTGCCGCCTGAGCGCATAATAAAAAGAGGGTGCACATTTGTCTTGTAATGAAAACAACCGACTTCGCTCAGCAGAGTGATTGATAACGCATCAAATCAGCCTACAAGGCCTTTAGAATCTCACGTTTGAAATTGGCCGACATCAATTATTTAAACACAAATTGAATTAACAAAATATTCAACATATGTTCTCTTTAAACTCTGCTAAATCGGATGAGACATCTAAAAGCTGATCTATGGGGTCGGCTGCTTCCAGAGGGGGGCAGGCAGCAGGGCAGGCAGCGGGGCAGGAAGTGGGCAGGCTTCAGGGAGGGGCTGGTGGAGTGCAGGAAGGTGGTCAGCTCCACGTCCACAGTGCTGGAGGCCTGAACTCTCCCCTCCCAGAGGAAGGGGTGATTAATGCCACCACCAAATGTATGCCTGTGCCTAACCCTGACCTCATCAAGGCCCGCTGCCACCATCTGCTGTTTTTAATTCCTCTGCAATATTTGTATTTGCTGCCTCCCTCCGACAAAGAGCGGGGGCGGGGAAGCAGTGCTCACTCCTTAGCGACGTGGGAGCTGGTTGGCTGGCGGGCCGGCCAGAAGCATCTGTTGCTGCCGGCCAGCAGCATCTGCCACTATTTCTCACTTTCCCCAGCATGCTGGGAGATACGGTTTCTCCCAAAGGTGGCCTTTCCGTGCGCATTGTCAATCCCATCATTGTCTGCCCGCCTGTTCCCACGGTGCCGGCCCCGTTGCCATGCTGCCGGGCCTTTGCTGGCTGGCTGTCTGTAATCCAAGATATTGTGTGACTGAGTTATGCCATTAACCCTTCTCCTGTGTATCGGGACATTCAATTAAGCTCAACAGGAGAGGCTGGATGAGAAGGAGGTCTGTCTGCTGGGGAGGGACAGCCCACTTCGAGGGGCAGCTACAATGGCAACTGCCGGCCGGCGGGTACTGTCATAAGTAGTGCTGATGGCCCGGGAGGCAGGAGCGGCTCTTGGCAGGGCAGTTTTCTCCTCTCACTGTTTTTGTTTTTTTAAGTTAGAATGCTGTAAAAGGATGCATTGTTTTCTCCTGACTCTTGATACAGCTATTAAGCGTTGTGATAAGATGTGTATGTGGACGCGTTATTTATGTGTCCAGTGTTAAACACCTTCGGCTGATGGCTGCAGCCTGGCTGGGCGTGCACACAGCGTCCCAAGCTGTCCCTGGGCCGTGCCCGGGTCAAATGCCCGCATGTCAAGAGCAGCCATCGGGACATCTCTGGGGCAGCGCCTGCACACAGGACCGCACCTCCCCTGGAAGGTGCTCTGAGGCCAAGGCAACCGTCCCAGACATAGAAGGAGAGCAGCCAGTCAGCAGCAGAGCCGCCCTCAGCAACTTGGCTCTGCATCCCCAAAACACTCCCCAGAGCTCAGGGAGGCCTCAGGAATCTCCCCTAATCACTTCCTGAAAGCAAACAGCCTTCCCACAAGTGACCAGGTGTCAGGATGGCCCCACAGCTGCACTGTCCTCTTCCCAGGTCCCCACCTTGGCTGTTCCCAGGTGGGCTGAGCTGAGGGAGCGATATGGTTCATGGTCCCCGAAGGAGAGGGGGCCCCATGAAAGAGGCTGGTCGCCACCCCAGACGTCCTCGGCCCCCTGTCTGCAGCCACTTTGTGGGTCGACTGCAAGGCCTCCAGGCCACATGACCACTTTGCAGGTGATATTTGAGTAGAGCCAGATTTTTAAAGTCAGTACTGAGCAGGAAAAGATTTTCTTAGATTAGAAATTTCAGTGTTGATAAGTAATGCCATATTGAATAGTCATGAATTCTGGATATTCTAAATTTATAAATAATTGGCAACTTGCTGAGCAGGAGTCGTTGACTGAAGAGCAGCTGTGCCCCTGGCAGAGATCAACAAGGAGCTTGTTTTCTGCTCCTGCCAGGCCCTGGCAGGTGACCGAGTCTCCGTACTTTACGGACGAGAGATGCAGCTAGAGATGGCCCCAGACGGCACCAGCTCTTGGGAGAGCCAGGACAGAACCCATGTCTGGCCCAGGCCTTCTCCTCAAAGGCTTTGCTGTCACAAAATGTGGATGAGGAATAAATCCAGGAGACATGGGGGAGAGACCAGGTCAGCTGGCACCACAGGGTGGGACAGCAAGGGTAAGCCCCCCTCCAGGGCTCTCACGCCAAGCCTAAAAACGCAACCCCAGGGCCTGGGATTTCCCACCTTGCTGAAACGTGAACCCCTTCCCAGGGCCTTCCTGTGCTGCCCCCCGGTCAGAGCATTGCACGGCTGTTCTCCAAGAGTGGGTTCTGCAAACAGTCCCCGCTGTGAAGCCCTGACAGTTCACACCCAAGCAGATGCAAACTCCTCCCTGGAGCCCCAACACCCAGCCACTGGGTACCCAGCAGGGGTGAAAGTAAGATGTTTACGTGGCAGGCGTGGGCTTCCTTCCCTGGGAGAGAACCATGGGAAACCAAATTTTATAAGTGTGGTTGTTTGCCTCACAGAAAAGTGTGGTTGTTTGCCTCACAAACTAGCTTATTGTGATCATCAGTTATCATGTCATTAATTACAGTGTATCCAATCCCAGCCAGAAGTTCCTGGTCACTCGGATCCCAGGTGGGTGCTGGAACCCTTCAGTGGGCCTGTCCTACAGCTGCCTCTAGCACCTACCCTCACAGCACCTGCTACACCCCCTGCACCAGCCCTCACGGCCCCTGCTACACCCCAAGCACCAGCCCTCACGGCCCCTGCGGCACCCCCGCTCCAGCCCTCACGGCCCCTGCGGCAGCCCCGCTCCAGCCCTCCCCTGGCTCCTACAGGGCTCTGCTCTCTGTGTATGACTGACGACAGCAATCTCAGCACCTCTCCTCACACACTTTTCCTCAGTTGCCACCAGCATCCCGAGGTGGGGCTGCAAAGGGGACCTGCAGGTCTTGGTGGCCATTCCTTCCCAGGTGCTGGACAGCTGTGGCCCATGGTCCCCTCCACTGCGCACCAGGCTCCTGGACAGAACCATGCCACGAGAGAGATGAGCTTGCAGAGACAGGAGGGCAATGGCAGCAGCAGACCCAGGCGGTATTATGGGCTCCTACTGGAGACGGTGCCCCTCACAGGTGCCATCCACCCCGCCCACAGCTCAGCTCCCAGGAGCTGGGAGGTTTCCATAGAATGGAATGAGATGGTCTTTTCTAAGCTGTAAATCATCATACAGCCTTACGGCAGAAATATCAAAGACAAGGACAAAGGGCCAGGACACCAGACCTCCCAACTCATCCCCACACCCTAGAGCCAGGTCCACTCCTGCACATGCCTTCATCACGCGTTTACAGAGTGAATGATGAGAGAGGAAGACGAAGGGGCATCCTTCTGGCTCCAACGCCAGTGTCTACAGAGAAGAAAACCAAGATGAAGCCAACTTGCTGCCTTTTAGCAACAGTGTGTGTGTGGCCTGCCGGGCTAGGGGGCCGGCTGGGTTCCCCCAAGGGCTCCCTGAAGGCTCACTGCTGTGCCTGCACACTGGCCTGCTTTACAACACAGGGCTGTGTGGGAAGGGCTGGATTCCCACGTACAGCAAAAGCTGTTCACCAGCGGCTGTGGTTCAAATGTGCAGAAACACAGGCCCGGCCTGGGTGTGAGTGGCTGAACCTCACACCCCAGATGCAGAGCAGGGAGCTCTGTCCGGTCGGCAAACCACACACACCCAAACGCAGAGCAGTAAGCTCTGGCCAGTATGAGTGGCTGAACCTCACACCCCAGAAAGACATGTTGAGACTTTCCCATTGAGTGTCATCCACCTTTCCTAGATACTGAACCCTGTGGGAGAAGAAACTGTGGTGTCTCAGTCACTCAATAGCAACTAAGAGCATGATGTGGAAATCGGCAATGAACCCCCTCTAGCAGGCTGCAAGGCTGCTCAGGCAGCCCCACTGTCAGCTCTCTGAGTGACAGGGAGAGCAGGGCACGGCTGCATGTTCCAATGGCAGCCCCTGAGGCAGCTGCAGCCTGGGTTTGGGGGCCTGCAAGGGCTGTGTGTCTGACCACCCTCCTCTCAGCCCTATCTGCACTATGCAGGAACAGACAGCCTCATTTCACCGAGGATGTCCCCAGAGAATACGGAGATTCAACAAGACGTTGTAGAATAAGGCAGCTGCAGGTCCCTTGTTAGACCACATTAGCCTAAAACAAAAGGAGTGAGCTGGAAAGGTTGACTTTTCCTGTGAATATTGGCGCACACTCAGGGACCAGCAGTACAGCTGTCCCAGCGGAAGAGGAGGAATGAGGTTTCATTCAGAGTCGCACTAAAGCAGAGCCAGCCCAGGACGAAGAGTCCCGCCCGTGTCCACACTGCCGGAGCCTGGCGGGGGGGAGGGGGCGGTGGCTGCCTGCTTTCCCCTCCAGTGGCTGCCCCTTGGTATGGAGACCCAGCCCTGCCCCCATCCCCAGGCCTTGCCAGAGAGGGATCCAGCCTGCAGCCCTGGGGTCACACTCCCTCCAGATCCGGCTCCACAGCAGCCTTCCTGACACTGTCCTTCACAGCAACACCCTCCCCACCCTACACCTCCTCTCATCTTGAATTGCGCAAACGTGCTTCTCCCTTTTCTTCGACTCCCCAGGGAGTGGGGTGGGACAGGGGTGCAGTAAGGGGTCCGGGAGGGGTCTGTGATGACTGTGAGTTTTGTCATACCCCCACCCATCCCATCCTGGCCACCAGCAGCCCCAAGGTTGGGCTGGTGCCCATGACCACAGCAGGTGAGTGAGACATGGAAATAGGAGCAGGCACCCCCTTCCCAGCGGTGGGGTGTAGCCCAGGGCTGTGGGCAGAACAGGAGCCACAGGTGGACTGAGCACAGGCCCCACATGGACCTGGGATGGACGTCACTGCGCCCCTCATTGCGCTGATGTGAGGCTGGAGCAAATCCTCATGTGCCCCAAGCACGGGCCTTGGAACCTCTTCCCACTGTGCACTGGGCCTTCAACACCCAGGAGCAAGGCCTGGGAGGGAACAAAGTCCACCCTCCCCAGCTCAGAGACACACACTGCCCACCCTTGGGCTGCAGGGCACACAGACCAAAACCGAGATTGAAAGCCCAGCACCTACTTTCAAATCTCGGCTTTAACCCAAGCTTTGTTTCTCATCTGGAAGACAGAATTTTACATTAAAATTGGGAGTAATTTAACCCTAGATATGATCAGACGGCTAGTGGGGAAACGGAGGCCGGGGCCATGACGTCACGTCTTGTGAAACCCACGGGAAAGTCTGCACATCAGTGGGGGCAGCTTTGTGTGTGTTCCTACAAAGCTGTGGGACTGCGCCTGAGGGGTTTGAGCATGCATGTGTCCCACGGCCTGTGAGGAGCTTGCTGTGATGCTGCCTGGAGAGACGCCGGCGGCGGCCACTGCTTTTCCGTTGGCACCAGGGTGTCGGCTGTGATTTCGAGGCATCTCCCCAATAGCTCTCCCCAGGGGTGGTCTTGTGAACCTGCCTTTCCCAGAGCCCCGCCATGGTGAAGCCATCACTGTAGCCGCGACTTGACTCCAGGAGGACCCAGAAAAGCAGCATCACTTGTGTGCTGCATGGAACTCAAATCCTCGTGTGTCCACCCTCCTGCCTCTGGGCCAGGATACCTCAGGACTTCAGGAAGAAATGCCAGGTCTCTTTGCACCTCCCAGAAGCCGCAGCAGCACCTGCAGAACAGCCACAGATGCAGACGCAGATGCAGACACAGACAGGGTCCCGCATGTGACTTTCTCTCAAGTCAAGACCACATCAGACCTGAAAATCCAGTCATCCCACAGCCTGGGTCCTGCACCATGAACGGAGTGCTTTAATCTTTATCTTTTAAAGATATTTTTATTTACTTAACATTTGAAAAGTTCCTGCTAGGCACATTTTACCTACAACACACACACACACACACAGACACACACACACACAGTTTGGGGCATCCAAAGGCTCTGAGAGCAGCTGCAGGGGTCACCGGAGGCAACAAAGGCCCTTGAGTCAGCTCGTTTTCTACACTTTGTGCTGCCTGTAAAAATGACCTAATTCACCCACCGTGCATTTCAAGGGGAAAAAGGGAAAGGGAACATGGAACCAAGGTTGAAATGGAGACACCAAGGCACTGTCACTTCCCAGACCCAGTGTCTGTTGGGGAGTCACAGAGCCCACTCTGGAGAAGACCTCTGGCTGCCATGAGACCCTGTGTGTACATTTCTGTGCATGCTGTTTTTAAATCAGAAAGAGTTTCTCCCCGTGACAATGGCCATTCCAGGACGAAAGAGGACACTAAGCAGGGAGCCATCCTGCCTTCATCAACTGATTGATAGGCTGAAAAGTCTACGGCAAAACGGAAAAGGAGGAAAGACTCAGGGCATTCACTAACGAGAGTTGCGGCCTCCCTCATGTAGCCACTTGTCATCGTAAGGCAAACACGGGTCATCAGGAACTTGAAAAGAGATCACAAGTAACCCTGCACAGGCAGAATTCAATGTGCCGGCCTCATCTAATCTGGGTCTCTGCCTGGGATTTATAAGAGGTAAGATGTTTGTTGAACTGACTCATCAGTGATAGTTCTTTTGTTTCAAATGAAATGGAAGTAAGGCTGACACCCACATGCCCTGGGTTCTGCCTATGACCTGGAACAATGTTCCTGCAGAAGGAGCTATGCAATCTGAAAGCCCAAGAATTTCTGGAGATTTTCCCCTTGGCTTGGTGGGCACCTCTCATCTGGACCAGGGTAGTAACACAAAGGGCTAAGATTATCTAGATGCTGCTGGGATAGAACGTGGAGAACATGGCCCATCTGACCTGCAGACCTTTCCGGGGTGCGACCTCAGCATCTGCAGAAGAACTCTTGTGTTTTCTGCCTGAGAAGAGACCAGTGGTGTTTTCCACCCAACATCCACGGGGCTCCAGGCCCAGTGTCCCCTGCCATGTCCATAGTCAGGGACCTGCTCCAGCCCAGGAGCAACCCAGGAAGCCCCACAACACTGGTCCTGCCAACAGACTCCGCCCAGTCATCCTCCCTACCAGGCCGCCTTCTCCTGAGGGAAGCTTCCAGAAGCCAGGGTAGGCTGCAAACCAAGAAGTCCCACAAAATGCCAGGCAGGCACCAAGGTGTTCCTGTGGCACTGTGTGAGTGCCCATCAGTGGTGTGCATGGCCCACCATGAGGTCACGCATGTCAGCATCTGCAGAGCTCTCCACCTGCACATGGGGTCCCAGCCACCATTCACTCCTCCTGATGGCCGACAAGTGTTGTCCCAAAGCTGAGTGGCCTTGACAGGTCTTAGCTGCCTTGGTGGCTGGTGAGGCCCTTTCTGGAGGAGTGCAGGGCATGCCTCTGGGGCTGGATCCATGTGAAATGGCAGCCAGAGTCTGCCATGTGAGAAAGGCTCCAGGCTCCAGCATGGATGAGCCACACTCAGGAGGCCTGGCCATGGCCACTGCTGGCACATGAGGTGAGTTGCACAGCTCAGACCCCGGGTTCCGCTCCCCCTGCACAAGCATTGATGCCGTTGATTGCATAACAAGAGGGTGTTCTGTAGGGCAGCCTTGTCTTTGGAAGCCCAAGTTATGCCACCAACCTGATCCCAGGATTGTAGGAAACCAAAGGCCATCTTGCCAGAAGTGAGCTCCACCAACCCAGGAGCACCTTTACCATGGGCGGTCAGGATGCTGCAGCCCCTTCACCATGGGCTGTCAGGTGGCCCTGTCACTGTGAGCGGTCAGGCAGGGTGGCCCCTTCACTGTGCACAGTCTGGGCATGGTGGCCCCATCACTGTGGGCAGTTTGGGCAGGACAGCCCCTTCCCTGTGGGCAGTCAGGGCACAGGTGCTCCTTCGCTGTGGGCAGTCAGGGCAGGGCAGCCCCTCACCTGTGGGCAGTCAGGGCACAGGTGCCCCTTCGCTGTGGGCAGTCAGGGCAGGGCAGCCCCTTCCCTGTGGGCAGTCAGGGCACAGGTGCTCCTTCACTGTGGGTAGTCAGGGCACAGGTGCCCCTTCCCTGTGGGTAGTCAGGGCAGGGCAGCCCCTCACCTGTGGGTAGTCAGGGCACAGGTGCTCCTTCCCTGTGGGCAGTCAGGGCAGGGCAGCCCCTCACCTGTAGGCAGTCAGGGCACAGGTGCCCCTTCCCTGTGGGTAGTCAGGGCAGGGCAGCCCCTCACCTGTAGGCACTCAGGTCACCGTGGCCCCATCACTCGTCCCCACTCGCCAAGCATGTGCCAGGCACCCAGCCGAGTGCTCACATCCATTGTCTTCTTTAATCCTCCCAGTACCTTATTAGGGAGATATTCTAATCCCATGTCTCAGATATGGCAAATGCAGCCAGGTTCACACGGCTGTCACAGACAGAGCCGGGCCTGCCTCAGCTCTCTCCTCAGAGCCATTCTTCACAGCTTTGTTGCAGCCCCACAGGTCACCTAAGTGAACTAAACAACAAGCACGTTAAAGGCGGCCTTTCTCCAGCCTTTGCTCCGTCCATTGCAATGTGGTGTCTTCGTCTAATATCAATGTCAATCAGCTGCGCTTACCAGGCCCAGAATGTGCATGTTCAAGAAGTGAATTCAAGAATGGTTCATTTAAATAACCACGTGACCCTACACTGAAGCCTGGATTCACAGCCCTCCTCCACCTGCATGGCTAACAACAAGTTTAAGCCGCACAACAACAGAAGTTTCCAATGAACGGAAGGAAGAGGCGAAGGTTGTGGTTTCACTGGCAGTTAGATCAGGGAAACAGTTTCTTGGGAAGTATAGAACGTCCCTTCCCCACGCTGTCTTCAAAGTCTGCTGCTCAACTACAGGGCAGGAGTCCGAGGTCAGTCCAGCTCTTCCCTGGCAGCTGTGTGTTTGGGAAGAGCTAGACTGCTCCAGGCCTCCATTCCAGACATCCACCCCCTGCTTATTTTCCTGAGATTCTGTAATTAACGGGAATGTTGGGTGAATGTCTTAGGTCAGTGCCGAAGCCTTATTGCAAAGCTAGAGGAAATGGGCCCTGCTGTAACATGGCGCACCTTCGGATTCCACCACACGGAGTTGTACCAGCCTTTGTTCGGCATCCTGGACACCAGGAGCTCTTGCTGGGACTCAACACCCCAAGCAGTGCTGGGTGTCCTCTTGCCAGGCTGGAGACACAGATGCATCTCAGGCGGCCGAAACCCCACGCTGCCTCCCTCTGACATCGGCATCCCCAGAAGTCACTCTAACCAAGGAAATACCATGGAAACATTGCCACAGCATCAAAGCCAGCAGCCATCACACACAGAAGCCCAGGGCCCAGACATAGGGGCAAAAACAAATGGGTCTAAAATTAAAATCCACCAGGATGTGAACACGTTTTCCCAAAGTTGGCAGAGAAATCCACAGAGCAGGGGTAAGACACACCAACACCTGAACTCCTAAAGGTCACAGACACGCTGGGGAAGTGCTGACAAAGCCAGCTCGCCATGGGTGCCGGACCTTGACAGTGCAGTGAGAAACGAGAGCCCCTTCTGCAGTCCTCAGTGTTGCTCCACGTCTCTAACTGCTGCCCAAACCAAGGGTTCAAATTTTAGACCCAGCGTGTTCCCTGTAAAACACTTCCAGATGCTTTGTTGAAATTTCCAAACTATAGGAGAACCAGAGTGTCATCTCCCCATCTGCCTGCACAAGGAAAGCTCAGCACCACGGTGCTTCTGGCTGTGGGTTTCATCCCCCTCCTGACCCCTGGGTTTACAGCCACCAGCATACCAGCATATGTCAGCACTGTAATTATCCTGAAGAAGTCAAGGGTCTCAGCCTGTGGCAGGAGGACACCACGGAGAGCCACAGGGATCCACCTCTTAGTTGAGCAGCCAGGATAATACTTCAAGAAGTGAACTCAAGAAGTGTAAGTTCATAATAGCATAAGAACCTAAGTCTGTGGCAGCAGGAAAACATGCAGAGAGAATGGGGTATGCGTCTGTCCAAGGTAATTACTGCTCTTAGCACATGGCAGAGGTCATGGATCTTGTAAATCTGATAAAAAAAAAAAAAAAAAAAAACCTGATACAAATACTAAGTTGGTATGTCTCATCTTTTAAATTCACTAATGATGTATTCAATAAGCACCCGGTGTGTGCCAAGAACCATGTTGGAAGTGGAAGAAAGGAATGAAAAGATATCACAAGGACCCCCAGGGAGCTCGAAGTCCAAAGAGAAGGTAGGCACGCCACCCAACAATGTCCAGCAACGGAAGGCTTCCCGGAGGAAGTGACTTGAGCTGGGATTGAAGGATGAATAGGAGTTTCTGTAAGGAAAAAGTTGTGTTCAAGAAACAATTCATACAACAGTATCCCTTTGAGTGTGTGCAAGTAGGCAAGAGGTCCCTCCAGCCCAGCCCAAGGATGCTATGTGCAAGGTCCATCAAAGTCCTTCCAGCCCAGCTTAGGGATGATGTGTGCAGGATCCTTTGAGGTCATCTCAGGAGTGGCCGAGCACAGTCCCAGTCCGGGTTTAGTATGTTTTGGTGCTTTGGAGCTCCACATTTGTTTTTTCTGTAGGAAGCACTTCATATGGGAGACAGAACTCTCTAGAACACATGATGTACCTCTGAGAAATGGAGAAGATGTTATTCATAAACATGGTAGGTGTGATCAAAGGTGCTCCATGCAGGAAAATGAACACGGAGATTCCTGGCCAATGACAGTACTTACACTTTCTGAAGTTCACCAAGAATAAAAAAAATGATACTCTTACTTCATGATATGGGTATCTTTCAAAGATTCTAGTGCTCCACAAACACATTACTCATTTAACTTTGTAAGATTCAATTGGGTAGATACTGTAGTTGATAAATGTTTCTCCGTTTCCATCAGAAAACTGGGCTGTATGAGTTTTGAAGTCTTGCCAAAAGTAACAATAAACCAAAAACAGATCTTGCCTTCATTACCAATATCCATGAGGAACTGCTGTGTTAGGCAATTTTAGTATGTCGGAAAGCCCCTCAGAGTGCCATCTACCCCGCCCATCCCTGTGTGAGTGATGTCCCTGGGATGCCTTCTCTGCAGGGCTCACAGAGAGAGATTGTGGAACCGAGCCCATGTCTCCTGCAAAGTGTTCACAGGGAGAGCCCATGGAAGCACACCCCCATCACCTGCACACACACCAGCCAACCTGAGCTTCCCTCGTCGGCTTCCACACAGGCCACACGCCCTGACTGCCCCATGGTGTTATTTACCCAGAATTTGTTTCTGGGTGACTTCTGGTGCCCTCTTCTCAGCTGAGGGTGCATTTTATCCTTGTCAGTTTTGTCTGTCTGAGACCCAAGCTCTCTCTGAACTACATGTCTCACCTGAGAGGCACAAGCCTGGTGGTGGATGGTGGCAGGGGCAGTGACACAGGTGAGCGCCCTGATACAAAAATCTGAAATCCATAATGCTCCAAAATCTGAAATGTTTTGAGCCCCAACGTGACACCACAAGTGAAAAATTCTACACCAGTCAACACTTTGCTTAATGCACAAATTATTTCAAATGTTGTTTTAAACGACCTTCAGATTATGTATAATAAGGTGTCTATGAAACATAAATGAATTTCATGTTTAGATTTGGGTCCCATCTCAAGATATTTCATTATGTATAAGCAAATATTCCAAAATCCCCCAAAAAATCCAAAATTCAAAGCATTTCCGTTCCCAAGCACTTCAGATAAAAGACCCTCAGCTTG
Organism: Cebus imitator; assembly: GCF_001604975.1. Taxonomy (NCBI): domain Eukaryota; kingdom Metazoa; phylum Chordata; class Mammalia; order Primates; family Cebidae; genus Cebus; species Cebus imitator. The sequence goes on from NW_016107942.1 coordinate 484,421, forward strand.
CACTGAAGTGGCTGCCTCTGCCCCTAAAACAGCAGAATGGTTTCTCATGAGCGAAGCCTCAGGAGAGGTGCGGGGCCCTGGGGGTGTGAATCTCAGCTGGAAGCCCTCTGTGCCATGGAATCTAACGACCCGCAAGTCCTGGCCTGAGCAGTTTTCCCGGGGCCTTCTAAAAGAAGGAAGGCTGTTATTTCTGGCAAGTCGGGGAAGGATTCATAACCTGGGGGCCTGCTGTAACCCAGCGAAACAGGGAGAGGACTTAACCTGGGGGCCTGCTGTAACCCAGCGAAACAGGGAGAGGACTTAACCTGGGGGCCTGCTGTAACTCAGCGAAACAGGGAGAGGACTTCTTTGCTGACCCTGAAGCAGTGCTTCTCCAATGTGAATGTGCAAGAAACCACCTGGGTCTGCTTAAAATGCAGGTTTGGATTCAGGAGAAAGTAGCACCCAGATGTCGCTGAGGCCAATAGAGGCTGTAATCTCACCCTTGAGTTCTCAAATAAACTTAGTAGCATGATCATGCCTAATACCCTACTATATTACCTGACTATTATGAAGACTGATGTGATATTATCTTTCAGATACTTTAAATGTGTTGGAAAAAAGATGAACTGTAAGTTGTGATTATGAAATGTATTATATTCTAGACTCGATAGTCCCATTCACTAAAATTGTGGCACCCCAAAGACACGAAAGGAGAAAGATTAAACATGAGACACTACTCATTCTTAGTTTTTGTATCTCTCTTTCCTGTTCCTTTATTTCATCTCATGTTTCCCTTCATGTAAAACCACGTGAAAAGTGTAGCTGCCCCCACTGAACGTCAGTGATGCCAGCTACAAGCAATAGACTTCGGCGTGATTATTTGGAGTGATTGCATCAAGTGGAAACTGAGGTCTGTCTCCAGGCAGCCAGCTGCTCCCATCTGTCTGCTGCCCATGGCACAGGTGGGGCCTTCCATGGGTTGCAGCCAGCACAAACCAGTACATCTGGTTGACCACAATGGGCAAAAATAAAACTTCATGCCAATAAATGATCAAATCAAAATAGAATTTCTTTTTTTGGTTGATCGCTGTCACACAAAGACCCATTTTCAGAATTGGCTGAGTCAAGCCTCCAGACTGCCCCTGTCCAGCCCCTGCGAAGGGAGGTAGGCTAGAGCCATCTGGCATGGACCTCGTTGCGTTGGCCAGTGCGGCTGCTCTGCCTCCTGAAGAGCAGCACTTTGAAAACAGCATTGCAGTTACCGGCTCACAAAAAGGAGTCAGTTCACAGCTTCTGCTGGAGGACTGGCTACTATTAGAAATTCTATGAGATATTCCAAGAGATCTAACACATGGTTCCTGCCCTCAGAGAGCTTATAATCTACTCAGGCACAAACATTAAAATGCACACAGCAACATCATGCTAAATGTAACTACTGCCAACTTACTCTGTTGAACAGGCCCTAACTGCTGAAAAATCTCAGCTGCAGTAGAAGGGCTTTCTGCCTGGGGTAACAGTAAGTTTTCTATAAACTTATTCACAGGTGGGACTGGCTGAGTCTTGAAAAATAGGTAAAATTTGACTCAGAGAGCTCTTTTTCTGGGTGGAACACAGGCAGTGACTTAGAATACGAAGTGTGTCTCTACTAAGCACTTTTACACATATTTACCTCATTTAACCTTCACAGCAGCACTCCACAGTAGGAGCGACCATCCCCATGTTTCCAACTTCTGAGAACTTGCATAACCCAATCAAGGGGACAGAGCTAACGGTAGGGTCATGCTGACCACGCCAGAGCCACCCAGACCTGGTAGCAGCTGCGCAGCACTCAGGCCCTTCTGCTGCTGCTATTGTTCTGGACTCTCTCAGGTCCAGGTCCAAGAGCTAAAGGGAAATAAAACACTACATTATGTGGGCCAGGCCCCACACAAGCATCCCAAAACCAAAGAGCCTTCACATCCCCTGGCACCTGGCCCTGCTGCTGAAAACTGGCTGCCCCGAAGGAAAATGACGTGTAATTCCCTCCGCTCTCATCGTTTGTGGCCTGCTTGGTTAGCCACAGCCAAAAAGAGGAGATTTCAGGGAAACATTCATTTCTTCTGCCCTAAGCCCTGCAGCCATGATTGCTTTTATAAAAGCAAATTATCTGCTTTATAAAAATGTTTAAAGCTTTTATTGTATTTTTCTGATATGCAGTTATTGTTTTAAAAGAATCTTTTAATCACAGAAAAAGCACAAAGAAGAAAACAAATCCCTAGGCAACTTGTCTGAAGCATGCAAAGTCCATACTTGGCCCAGAGCCTTAGACCAATTGAAAACTTCGAAGCTTCACGTAAAAGATTGTGAAATCCGAAGGGATGCCTGGGTAAGAATGCCATCTGTTAAGACCCACAGCCAGTGAGAAGAGCCTAAGATTCAAGCCTGACAGGTCAAGGCACCGCAAGTCACCTGTCACGTCACCAAGGAACACTTTGCCCTGACTTTCCAGTTTCTCCAATCTGAAGAAAAAACCTCCCAGCCTTTTAGAATCACTGTGAGGAGTAGAGACCATTTACACCAAGCACCAAGCTCAGTGCCTGGCACACAGTCAGCAATGAGGTTCATCAATCCAGCTTTCTCACAATGCTTTGGAGGCAGAATGATTTCTCGTGAATTTCCACAAGTCCTCCAAAGTTCTGAGTCTTAATGTGAATTTGCAAAAATGAAAATAATTCCTGATACCTGAGGCTTATCCTCCTCCCTGCCCTGGGGCCCAGGAAACCTCCTTCTCAAAGCCCTCAGCTTTGAGAAGGAAACCCTGGGGCATTTGGGCGCCTTCTGACTGCACCCCACTGAGTTCAGGCAGGGGGTGGGGCAGCCTGCAGATGGCTGGACCCCATCAACCTTCCTGGAAGTGGGAGGTCCTGATGGGAATCCCCACACTGTCATCCATCCTCCTTACAGAAAGGGTGAGAGTTCATTACCCATTCCATGCCCTGAAGATTAGCAGAAACCAGGATCTTTACTTTGGGCTGGAATTATATCAAATCAGATTTGCACACTGGTCGTCTAACTCAACAGCCCTCTTTGGCAGTTAAGTGTGCCTTCCATCAACCAAATGGTAAAACATTAAAGTAAAAATAAATGCAGGTTCTATGGGGAAAATAGTTAAAATGGCCTTTGATATTCCCTATACACCTGACAATCCTGGAGATTTAAAAAGTAGCACAAGGGATTATTTATCACACAAAAAGATCAAACAAATTGATAGGAAAATTTATTGATAAGAAATCCATTAATATTATTTAGATGAACATGAAAGAAAAATTGTAACTCTTAATGAGAAAATAGCCAGATTTGCTCATGGTCAAATAATGTAATTAAATAATTTTATTTCATTATGTTACAAAAATGTAATGATAAATTGTGGTTAAAATGTATTCTTATATATTGGCGATACTGAAGTTGGTTCAATGGGAGGAAGGAGAGATGTGGCAATGTGTATCAAGAAACAAAATTATGGCCGGGAGTGGTGGCTCACGCCTGTAATCCCAGTACTGTGGGAGGCCGAGGCGGGTGGATCACGAAGTCAAGAGATCGAGACCATCCTGGTCAACATGGTGAAACCCCGTCTTTACTAAAAATACAAAAAATCAGCTGGGCATGGTGGCGCGTGCCTGTAATCCCAGCTACTCAGGAGGCTGGGGCAGGAGAATTGCCTGAACCCAGGAGGCGGAGGTTGCGGTGAGCCGAGGTCGCGCCATTGCACTCCAACCTGGTGACAGAGCAAGACTCCGTCTCAAAAAAAAAAAAAAAAAAAAGAAACGAAATTATGTTTATGTCCTTTGACCCAGGAATTAACATGGCATGAGGGAGGGGCATATAAAGTTGTTGGTCCCAGTGTCATTTACTGAAGAGAGAATTTTCAAAATAAATGTCCGGCGAAGTATTAAGCGGCCTTTTACAATGGTGGCTTTGAAGACTATGTCGCCACTTAGAAATTGCAGATAACATAACGTTGAGTAAAAAGAAAAGCAGGGTGTAAAAATTATGAACTACGATTGCAACTTTGCAAAAAGTGCACATAGGAAAAACAAGTGCAAGAAAAGTAGCAAATGACTACAGTTAAGAATGCTAAGATTGAGAAGTTTGCTTTCAAACTTTCTATGACATGGTTTTTTTCTATCTAGGATTTAAAACCAAAATTATGCTTAATGGCAAAGAACAGTTGGGATTTTCAGTCCCGGAGGTGTTCAGAGGCCACCGCAGCCCACACCGTGCCCAGACTCTGGGTATAGCCGCCACCTGTGTCCCTGTGACCACTGTGCTGGGAGCTGCCCCTGCCACCTGCGGCCACTGTGCTGGGAGCTGCCCCAGAGGCAGCTGTGCAGATACCAGACACGGCTCCTGGTTGAGGACCAAAAGATGAATAAATGGACGCTTCAAGGACAGCATGACAACATAAAATAAATGTTGCACAGTGCAAACACTGCACCTAGATAAAGCCACTTACAAAATTGATTTATGTTGATCTGTCTTAAATTTAACCATTTGTAATGTGGAAACACTGTGCTGGATAATTGCCCACATACCACATTCTACTTCGTTGAATAACATTCCATGTATAATTCAGAGCTGTATCTAATTTCTTAAACACAACCTTTTTTTCAAATTTTGTCGCTCCATAAAAAGCAACTCTTTTCACAGTGACAATTATAAATACCAAAATACGAAAATATTTTCTGTATCTTTTTCCAAAATTTAACTAAATCTTCTTGAAAATGGACCTTGAGAATATGTTTTCTATACTTACATCTCTCTCCTCCACTTCCTCTGCCGCAGCTCTTTTGAACCTGAAGGCCTTGGTTTTATTCGGATTAAAGAAATAAAATATGTATATATATATACATCATATATATATTATATATATATGATGTATACAAAGTAAAACAACGCAGGGCATGGTGGCTCATGCATATAATTCCAACATTGGGAGGCCAAGGCGAGATGATCACTTGAGGCCAGGAGTTTGAGACCAGCCTGGGCAACATAGTGAGACCCCATCTCTACCAAAAAAAAAAATTGTTTTTATGAGCTGGGTATGGTGGTGCTTGTGGTCCTAGCTCCTTGAGAGGCTGAGGCAGGAGGACTGCTTGAGCCCAGGAGGCTGAGGCGGCGACAAGCTGTGATTGCCCCTGCACTCCAGCCTGGGCAATGGAGCAAAACCCTGTATCTATTTTTCTTTTTTAAGGTAAAGCAAGACAAAATTATGAGACTCCATCCTAACACGAGTCATGATCACTGTTGTTGGCAAGTCAAGTCCTGAGCCTCTGTAGAAAGAATCCACGAAGGCCAGGCAAGGCCTCATGGAGAATCGGCAGGTGCGCATGTGCTCACTACAGCTCCACCTGCATCTTGGAAGCTTTGGGTCTTGGACGAATGAGGGCTGAGCCTGTAGAGTCAGTTCTCTCAGCCAGAGACTGAAGCAAGGAACTGAAACAACCACCAAAAAACCTTGAGGAAATGCATCCATCCTGCTCTTTGGGAAAATGTGGTTAATGTGATCAAGCAAAAGAGCGCGGCAGCACCCCTTGTGTTAAACCCACATCATACTCATCTTGGGGGTGCCTAAATGTTCACAGCCTCAATCCCTCAATCTTTCTCAGATTCTTGGGAACCAGGGGAGGGAAGGGTGGTGCTGACCGCCTGAGGCTCACCCCTCCAGGGTGCCCAGAGCACCAGGGCTGCCATCTCCCTGTCAAGCAGTGCCACATGGCTCCTCGAGGCCCAGGGTTCGAAAGTTTGAGGTGTTGTCTCAAGCTCAGGGTGTGTGGAAGACCCTTAACCCACAGGCTGCTGTGAAAGTTTTGGTTAAAAGCTCCAAACTGAACGTCCTTCCCGCGTCTCCTCAAGAGATTCAGAGGCACACTCGCTCCCAGACTGAAGCAGCAGACAGAACCCAGGCCCTTCTCTGCACCCACAGAGGAGAGGAGCCTGGACGTGAGGCTGAGCCTGAATCGTACTTTCCTAAAAAGAAGGCGCTGCTCCCTGCCTCCTCAATGAGGCCCTGACCCAGTTGCCACTGAGAGCACTGCGCCTGCCGCTCTTCCCTCAGCCCCATCAGCAGGAAGTCAGCTCTTAAAGAGTTTTAAATCAGCAGTAAATCACAGTTTCTAAAGCTGTGGCACTGACTGCAGCAAACCCGCCAGCCTGGGCGGCACGTATGCCCGTCAGTAGCGGCAGCCACTGAAACTGTGATTCTCCTGCAGCTGTGGGAAGCAGAAGTCCAGTGTTTATCCAGATGTATCGTTTGCAACTGTTCACTCGTGTGAATTAGTAACAAGAAAGGCACACACAGATGGATGGGGGAGCTGCACCCCTGCTGTGTGACTGAGTGAACCCAGGCCAGTCCCTTGGCCTCTCTGGGCCTCAGCGATTTACACTTTTTTTTCTTTAGGGACAGGGTCTTGCTCTGCTGCCTAGGTGGAAGTGCCATGGCACAATCATAGCTCACTGGAGCCTTGAACTCCTGGGCTTAAGCCATCCTGCCATCTCAGCTTCCTGAGTAGCTAGGACTACAGGCGTGTGCCACCACACCTGGCTAATTTGTGCAGTCAGATAGACAATAGAAATGGAGTCTTGCAGCATCGCCCAGGCTGGCTTTGAACTTCCGGGCTCAAGCAATTCTCCTGCCTCGTCCCAAAGTGTTGGGATTACAGGCGTGAGCCACAGCAGCCAGCCTATTCACACGCCTTGAAGCTTCCTTGCCACCCTGACACTGTCTTCTATTCTATTCTCTGTACTAAATTCTGAGAAAGAATTGAGATTTTTTTTTAAGGGACGAAATTGTACAACACTGGTCCACACATATGCGCACACACGCACCCTATGAAACGGCTTTTACCTTTCAGAGCATAATCTGGACATCATTATTATTAAGGTGTTCCATGTGATTTTAAAGGAGTGGACACGGTACATCCATTTGCAAAGACAGCAGAAAAGGGGATTTGGGGCAGCGCGACATTGGGAAGGAAAGGGAAGGGTCCTCGACCTACAGGCCCTGCAGGAAATGTTTGCAGTGGGAGGGCAGCTGCGCTTTGCTCATCGCCTCCGTTCCGGTGGTCAGGACCACACAGCAGGACAGCGCGCGCTCAGGAGCTGTGTGTTCTCAGCGCCTCACCTCAGCAGTTACCGGGCGCCGGGCACTCCCGGGTTCCACCTCAGCGGCTACCTAGCACCTGG
>NW_016107942.1:493084-535239 GCF_001604975.1 Cebus imitator
ACCTCAGCGGCTACTTAGCACCTAGGGGTCCCAGCTTCCACCTCAGCTAGCACCTGGCGGTCCCAGGTTCCACCTCAGCTGCCACGCTGGGCCCACGGTCCCGGGTTCCACCTCAGTGACCATGCGGGGCCCACAGTCCCGGGTTCCACCTCAGCGGCCACGCGGGGCCCACGGTCCCCAGTTCCACCTCAGCGGCTACGCGGGGCGGGTCAGTCCTGGGTTCCACCTCAGCGGCCACGCGGGGCCCACGGTCCCTGGTTCCACCTCAGCGGCCACGCGGGGCCCACGGTCCCCTGTTCCACCTCAGCGGCTACACGGGGCCCACAGTCCTGGGCTCCTCAGGCAGAAACTCTGGTTGGGTGTTGGGTGTTGGCTGTTTGATTTTTCTGGTATCCTCCACCCTTGAAATCGGGACTTCGGAACTTAGTGTTGCAGAGATTGTATTTCCCTGCTCTCTACTGAAGTCATGACAGTTCTTTCCCTGTCCTTTCTTGACCCCAGGGAAGAGCTTTTTTCACGTTTCCATTGTGGAACTTCTGTGATCTCCTGGATCGACTGCCTGCACTTCCTTAGAAAGACCTGAACCAGAGGAGGCAGAGGGTTCCCTTCAGCAAACGCCCTGGGCCCCTGGGGTCACAAGGCACAGAAGGCACAAGGATCCCACGTCCTCAGCGTGGCCCCTGCAGTCTGGAGGTGCAGGGAGTGCATAGCTGTTACACATCCGATGGCCAGGGCACCGCCTGTGATCAGGGGACCTGATGAAATGGATTTAGCTTCAGTGTCCCCATCTGTGAAATGAAAGGCTGGGAGAGGTGCTTTACCCACCCAGGGGGCCTCCAGTCCTGGTGCACTGGGGCCATTCTCGGAACACCCAGGTACCCTTCGAACAGCAGAATAAACATGCACACACTGGTCCCTGCCACACAGAACACAACACTTCTGCAAGAGAGCCCAGGGGTCTGGGTGGGAGTCGTGGGCAGCCGATGCCATCGGGGAAAGCTTCCACACGCAAGGCAGAAGGAAGAGGAGGAACACAGCCACGGTTCTGAGAGATGCATGTGAGGTGACTCACTGTGTGAACATCACTGAGTACACACTAGCACACTGCACACCCAGGCCATGTGGTGGAGGCCATTGCTCCCAGGCTACAAACCTGCACAGCGCGCCCCTGTGTTGAATACTGCAGGCAACCATCACAGGATGGTAAGTATTTGTGCACCTGAACATATCTGAAAATAGAAAAGAGGCATGGTAAAAAACAGATATAAACGATAAAAAATGGTGCAGCCGAATAAGGCACTCGCCATGAATGAAGCTTGGGCTGGAAGCTGCTCCGGTAAGTCAGTGAGCACATGGGGAATGAATGGGAAGCCAGACACGTCGGCTTTACACACCGTGCACTTATGCTGCCCTAAATCCATTGTTGAAAATGTCCTCCAATAATAAATCTACCTTAGCTTACCTTTCTGTTTTACAAACTTTTTAATTTTTTAACTCTTTGACTCTTATAACACTTAGCTTAAAACACAAACGTGGGACAGCTGCACAAAAATAGGTTCTTTCTATGCTTATTCTATTAGCTTTTTTCTATTTAAAAAAATAACTTTTTAACTTTTTTGTTAAAAACGAAGACACACACATTCTCCTAGGCCTGCACGGAGTCAGGATCATCAATATCACCATCTTCCCATCCACATCTGGTCTCACTGGAAGGTCTTTGATGGCAGTGAAGCACGCAGCCATCATCTCCTGGAATACAAGGTGGTCTTCTGAATGGCTCCCACAAGACTTGCCTGAGTCTGCTTTACAGTTAACTTTTTTTTTAATAAGTGGAAGGAATGCACTCTAAAATAATGACTAAAAGTTTGGTATAGTAAATACACAACCAAGAACATAGCTGTTGATTATCATTATCTGGTATGACGTGCTGTACACGATTGCACGTGCTAGAGCTTTACATGGTGAGCAGCACAGTGGGTTTGTTTATGCCAGCGTCGCCACAGGTGTGAGGGCGATGCCTTGTGCAGCTATGTGACAGCCAGGTGACAACCAAGGGACCGGACACTTTCAGCTCCATCACAGTTTTACGGCGCCACTGCCACCTGTGGGGTCTACCGTTGACCACCACGTCCTCATTTGGTGCTGGACCTTATCTGAGCACCTCGGCTGGTCCAGAAGGGGTCTAACCAGTCTGAAAATGCAGTTGCCTAAACTTCCTTCTGAAACTGGTGCATTTCGTCAGCGTTCTCGGGAAAATGAGGCAACATAGACATGGACATTTCAGAGAAAACATTCACAATGTTAGTACGTTTATCTGACATTTACTTTAAAAAAAAAATTAAAGCCTAAATCCCTCGGGTTACAAGCAGTTAGAAGAGGAGGTGGAGGTCAGCCGGGCCATGGCACGGAACAGGGCCTCCTCTCCTGATCCTTCCCGTCTCAGCAAAAGAACTCCATTGTGTGGCTCAAGGGAAGTTGAAGTGGAAAGCCGGGCGTGTGGAAGCAGCTGCCCGGCCATTGTTTAATCTGAGCGAAAGCAATGTCACCACGCCCAATTGTGTGGCTGCAATTTGGGTTACAGTTGCTTTGGTCAATATGATCACTTTCTTTTTTGTTTTTCAAAGAGGTCAAAGGTTGGGGGCTGGAGGCTGAAGCAGTCGGGCAGTGAGGGGACTGGGGACCCTGAGACTGTTTTTTTGAAAAACACCCCCAGAAAAAAGATACTTCTGTCACAAAATATCAATGCCAGCCAGATGTCACCAGCCTTTTTTTTTTTTTTTTTTTTTTTTTTTTTTTTTTTTTTTTTTTTTTTTTTTTTTTTTTTTTTTGCATGTGTTTCTTAACAGCTGGTAAGAATATCAGCTCAAATTATTCGACACAAGCACACACTTTCTGTTTGTCTCCAGATAAAGGGATTTAAAATCCCGTTTGTCAGTGAGGGAAGGTGGAAACTGTGGAATGGATTTTTTCTGGACCAAAAGGCAGGTAATTCCCTCTCCGTGCTGCCCGGCCACAGCCCAGTAAGAAAGAAAGGTGGGAGACTCAGCACCAGGGCTACACATAGGCCCATGTTCTGTCTGCTTCCTGGAATGGTTCCCTGCATTCAGCACACTCACGGGCCAGTTTTCGGCGTGCCCAGTATGGTCACCTGTCTGGGAACCCAGACAGTCGTTCCTGTCACTTCAGCCGTGGCTTTTTGTGAGTATGACACCACTCCCCTTGTCGAGTAGCCTCCCCGGTAAAGCAGCAGGGTCCGTCATCGTGGGGTGTCTGGCCTGGGTGCAGTTGCATATCCATTCACTAGTGCTGTCTTGGACGCTGGCCCAGCCCCATGGGCGGCTCCCACACGTTGTCTTTTTGGGAGGGCAGTTTCCCATGCCACTTATACCCCCTGAGTGCTTTGAACCCAAAAGGTTCTCAGAAAATACTCACTGAAGAAAAATGCAGAACAGATGTGCCTTTGAAACATTCATTTGATTGATGGTAATAAAAGGATTCGTAGTGGGCTTAGAGGTGTTCCACCAAAATCCATGTCCCCCCAGAACCTCATGATGTGACCTTGTGTGGAAACAGTTCTCTGACGATAATTGAAAGTGGAGATGAGGTTGTGCTGGATAAGGGTCAGCCTGGAATCCAGTGACTAGTGTTCTTATAAGGACACAAGACAGAGGCAGGGGAAGAAAGCGTGGAAGAAGGAGGCAGAGCTCAAGGTGATGTGCCCACAAGCCAAGGGTACCAGGATGTCACAGCACTCGAAGCTGGGAGAGGCCCAGAGCAGACTCTCCCTGATAGCCACAGAGGAGCCAGCCCTGCCCACACCTGCATCCCGGACTTCTGGTCTCCAGGACTATGAGAAAATGAATTTCGGTTGTGTAAAGGAGGTGGTTTGCCGGGGCAGCCCTGGGGGACTGACTCAGTGACAAAGAGGAGGAAAATGCCCGATCCGATACTCCTAATGTAGAGCAGCCACACCTGAGGTAAAGGGGCAGCCCCGTACCCGGAACAGGCCCTTTTACCCCACGGTGACCATCCGTCCTTGTCACTGAATGGATTCAGACCTCAGCAACCTCACCACCCACTGAGGAAGTCCTATGGAAGGACGAGTCACTGTAACCTAGGTGTGAACTCATGCCACACCCACTGCCTGCAGCCCTCGCAAGAGGGAGGGTGCCAGGGCCCTCGGCCTATGGGGCAAATACTGGGCTGAGCGGGCTTCCTGAGGCAAGAGAGGTGAGCAGCTGTCTAGAGAAGTCAGCCGCAAAGTGTGAGTCTTTACTAGCAGCCTGAGCACTTGCTGCTGGAAGTTGGCAGTTTCCCACTTCACTTTAGCTGATAAACGGCAGGAAAGGTGCCCCCAGAAAGCCCGGGAACTCGGCAGGTGGTTATGACCACAAGGCTCAGAGACCAAGTCACTCTGGCTGGGGCCACTTGCCAAGAAAAATGCAGGCCTCAAAACCCCTCCCTAAAACCCATTCACTGTGGACCGTGGGATTCTACCCAGTGCCTCGGGGGCATCAGAGGTAAGTGTGCTCTTTTCTTAGCTGAAATTCTTTTTTCATCTTAAAAATATCTGTTGCCACCATTTAATTGTATGGCACTAAGCAGATTTCATTCCCACAGGTTCAACACATTGTGAGCAAATAGCGCCTGTTACTACAAATGCAGGAAAAAGCCTAGAGCTTTCCCCACAGGAGAACGCCTGATGCGAGGTGGGGAACCCTGTACCCCAGTAGCTGTGTGGAGAAAGTGGGGATGTTTGTAATCCTCCACCTCAAGAACTAGCTGACTTGACTGGAATCCAGCTTTTCAGGGGATACGAAACATGAATGAGAATCAAGTATCGTGGTCACTCAGTCTAAGAGCAGTCGTGGGCGCCTGCGGAGCCTGCTGGTCTTAGAGATCCCAGCTTGGCAAACACTGGGGCCTCCCTTTATCTCTGTGTGGGGAATGCACACATCTCACATCTGTCTTACAGACCATAAACGCTGTCCCGAGAATCATGTTGACTCTGCTCACGGAGCCCAAGCCCAGCACAAAGACACACCATGAACACCTGTGGAGGGAGTGAGGCCAGCCCCAGCCACGAACCCTGGGCCTCCTCAGATGAGAGGGATCTCCCCTAGTGATGCTGGGAGTGCTGTGTGACAGCAGATGAGGTAATAGGCAGAAGCCCATGAAACAGGCCAACTCAGATCTCCACGGTGGGTGCCTGCCCACCCTCAGTGCCTGAGGGTGACATTTGCAATGTACACACCATCTCTGAGTGCCTGTTTTAGCCTAGGTGTGTAAAGAAGTCGAGAATTCATCTCCGAAAGATGCCAGCAGAGAACCAAATGCTATTTCAAAGCAACTGCAGGGGGTTAGCAATTTAGAATTTTCCCCCAACTTGCTTCTTCCCCAGTTCTGCGGCAGGCCTCTTGATTCTGCTTATAAATACTAAAGCTGTTGCTGTAATAAGAAAAAACAAGAAACATTCCTTGAATATTTCAGAGCAAAACGCTTCTGAAAGCCCTTGGTTTCCCCACAGAAAACATATTTAAAGAAGAGCCGCAAATCGGCAGCAGCTGCTGCCAGCACCTGTTTCCTCTTCCCATCATCGAAGTTCTCGTGGCGTTTTGGAAAGAACTGAGCAGTTTTCCTGGAGAAATGCTCTGGGTTCTGGATTACACAGTGGACTGCACTCAAGTGTGGCTGAGACAGGGGTCTGAGAGGGGCATCCAAGCACAGAGCCCTGCACCCCGAAACTGCTCTGGGTGTGGTCCGCAGTGACATCTCGCCTCCCTGCCAGAGCCCACAGAGGCATCCTGCTCACTTCCCTGCACAGATGGCAGTGTGGGACCAGGGCATGCGTGGTGTCATCTGCCCATGGCGTTTTCTCTTTCTTTCTTTCTTTGAGACAGAGTCTCACTGTCACCCAGGCTGGAGTGCAATGGTGCCATCTCAGCTCACTGCAACCTCCGCCTCCTGGGTTCAAGTGATTCTTGTGCCTCAACCTTCTGAGTAGCTGAGATTACAGGTGCATGCCAGCACGCCTGGCTAATTTGTTTTTTTAGATGGAGTCTCACTGTCACCCAGGCTGGAGTGCAGTGGTGCCATCTTAGCTCACAGCAACCTCTGCCTCCTGAGTTCAAGCAATTCTCCTGCCTCAGCCTCCCAAGCTGGGATTACAGGCACCCACCACCATGCCTGGCTAATTTTTGTATTTTTAGCAGAGATGCAGTCTCACCATGTCGGCCAGGTTGGTCCTGAACTCCTGACCTCAAGTGATCTGCCTGCCTCTACCTCCCAAAGTGCTGGGATTACAGGCATGAGCCACTGCACCTGGCTGCCATTTTCACTTTCATAGAGTGTCTGGACTAAGTCTTCAAGGCACAAGGGCAACAAGCTCTAATGAGCACATGAGGCATCACTGCAGTTGGCCAGGGGGGCAGGTGGAGCCCACCAGGCACCCTCCCTCTGCGACGGCTCACAGGCCTTCCTGGAGAGCTCTCGCTGCCGTCACAAACTGAGTGGCTTACAATGACACACATTCATCCCTTCACAGTTCCACAGGTCAGAAGCCTGACATGGATCCCACTGGGGTAAAAACCAAGGTGTTGGCAGACTGGCTCCTTCCGGGGACTCCAGGAGAAACTTTTCCTGCCTCTTCCCATTTCTAGAGGCTGCCACGTCCCTGGGCTCCTGGCCCCTTCCCCGTCTCTGAGCCACACTGCATTTCCAGCCTCACTGACCCCCACTCCTGCCACTGCCAAACTCCTCCCTCTCTGATCCAGTCCTCCGGCCTCCCTCTGTCCCCTGCAGACTCTCTTCTCACACTGGGCTCCCCTGGGTAATCCAGGCTAATCCGCATCTCAGGGTTTGGGGCTTAATCCACAAAGTGCTTTTGGCTATGAGGTTGGGAGGCCTTGCCCAGGGGCCTTTCTTCCTTCTTCCACACCATTGATCCACATCATTTTCAAATGATCTAAGTAAAAAGGCTTCCTGTCAGCCCATGTCACCAGCTTCACCTGCTGTTACCAGGAGCTGGTTCTTGTTGGGCTCTGGAGGCCAAGAAGGGGCTCCTTCCCTCTCCACATCAGCAGGTTGCTTGGCCCAGTAGCATGGGCGCTGCTATGAGACACAGCCTGGAGCACGAGGAGGCTGCAGTCCCTGGGCCCTGGCTGCGGGCTAGGGAGGAGGGAGAATGAGGCATGCGGACACTGAAGGGTGGCTGCAGAGACTTCTCTGTCCAGAAGTAACCCCGGGCGAGGACATCTCCATGGAGGAGGACCACACGTGCCCAGTTGGCGCAGATGTGTGGGAAAACAACAAATGACACTAGTCACTCGGATCCCATGCATCTCCCATGCTAATTTGGGATTTTCATTTCCTCCTGAGACCAAATGAGAAAGTAAAAGTATACGCAGGAGTCAAACCCGCTTCCTAGAATGTGGTTAATTTCTAGAGGCAGCTGGATTTCCTGTGGAGAAGGCAGGTTTGCCCACGCAGCACAGAGAGGAGATGGCTGTACGAGCACCGGCCCTCCGGGGGAGGCCCCATTGCTGCAGTGGATGTGTAATCTGAAGAGCGTGGTCTCTCAGCCACCTCACCCTGCACCAGCCGTTGTGGCCTAAGGTGCGTGGTGATGCCTGTGTGCCTTGATTTCCTGATGCATAGAACGTAGCCAGCTGGAGGACAGGGTGGCTGTCAGGTTCTTCATGTGGAGCTCTCCAGAAGGCTGTTCGTGCTTTAGGCAAATTCCACAAGACCTAGGAGCCAGGACGTGAGGTGCTTTAATGCTAGAGGGAAGAACCTGGCTGAGATGTACCTGCAAGTGTTTGGAGCTGGTGGCATTGGGCTCAGCACATCCTTGCTGCTGGTGGACACAGGACCAGCAGCTGCGAGGCCTGTGTGCAGTGGCGTGGGTGCCATCACTTCCTGCCAACCCCACATCCTCATTCCCACGCTTCTCCTTCCGCCTTCCATGATCACTGGGACCTACTGCAGGACACGGCCCAGAGGCACAGAAGGAAGTCGACCACTCTTCTCTTCAGAAAGTTCATGGCCAGGGAGGGAACGCTGGTTTGGAACAATGACAAAGCCCCTCTCATGTCCATTCAGTGATGGGGACCCTTGGGGATGTCAGGGGAGAGGACACCCCGCCTTGGCCACAGAAAGATGGGCTAAAGATGCGCTGGGGCTGCAGAAGCCACAGGAGCCAGGTGGGGGCCTTCTCAGCAGGGGCTTACGCAGCTGTGCCGCTCGGTCTCCATGTGTAGGGAAGGACCAGTCGAGTAATGGTTGGGAGCGAAGCTGGCTGTCTCCCCTCTGGCTCTGGGCAACTGTCAACCTGCAGCTTTTAGCCTCTCCCTCCAGAATCTTCTATTTGGGCTATAACAATGTTTTTAACGTATGTCGGTTATTTACAGCGCAACATGAAAAGGCCATTTGTAAGGACTAAGCGTGAATCATCTGAGCCATCGAATAGAGTTTAGTTTCTGACTGATTGCTAAATATTTTTACATTGCGTGAATATTGCCCAGCTCTGCCTCCCTTGCTGCAGGTGCCCCCGGCTCAGCTCAAGCTCCCCAGTGGGGAAGGCTGAGGGCCTGTGGAACGAGGCTCTGTCCCTGCCCCAACAAGTGGGCAGCACCAAGGTTCCTGTCGCCAAGCTGCAGTGCCCTCGATGGGCCATGGATGCCAGGCTCCAGCCCAGTGTGCTTCCTTTGGCTCCTCCTGAACCGTGGGGGCCTCGCATCAGCCTTGCCAGGGTCCTGGCACCTATCTCGCTGGCCTTTCTCGCCTGGCATTCCAGCGAGGAGGGTGCCCCAGTTTCACCTCCCTCTGATAGACGAGGACTTCTCAACCCACAAGAAGAAGCAACCAGGTCCCAGGTGACCATCGAATAAGCTGGGTCCCACTGGGAACAAGTTTTCCGGCCCCTAATTTCCCACACGGTGTTCTTGTCTGACAAAATCACAGCATACTATGTTCCAGAATCTTCATTCATCTCCTTTTTCAGTGAATGTTCCCTAAACTCCCCCATCATGGAGCACAGCTGGCAACCCCCCAGCTGTGTGCCATGACTTTGGTCTGATGGAGAGAAGGTTTCAGAGCCTCATGCAGTGGGGAGCGTGGGAGGCGAGCACAGGTGCGAAGCCATCTTCTGGAGCCACGGCAAGGCCTCCAGAGGGTCCATCTCAGGTCCAGGCCCATGAGTGTCCATCTCAGGTCCGGGGCCGTGCAAGAGTCTGTCTCAGATTCTCAGATCTGGGGCTACAGGAGGGTCCTTCTCAGGTCTAGGACCACACGAGTGTCTCTCTCAGATCCCACGGCCTTCCAGGGTTTGACTCCTTGGTGGCAAGCCCTGAGTGGCCCCACATGCTAAGATCCAGGGGGGAAGGTGGATATCTCGGCATGGATCTGTAATGTCCTCTTGAATACGCAGAGAATGGAGAATTAGGAGCAAGCATTCTGAGGGGCCACCAGCTCTGTCCTCCCATCTGCCTTCTGAGCACAGCCTGCCCCAGGTGAGGTGCCTGGAGTTCCACAGCTGTGATGAGCTGTCACCATGGTGAATAGCGGTGCACAATTGCTTAGATTTAAATTGAATTAAGGTAAAAATGAATCAGGGCATAATGCTCTTCTTTCAGCCAGATGGTCTTTCTGAACAGATATATTTATGGCTTTAAAAAGTCAGGAGGGTTTTGGGTCCAGGATCAGGCAGGAGTGAAAGTCGTGTGGTGCAAGGAGAGGCATGTTAGAAATTGTAACCGGAATCACTATGGCTTGCACTGAAGGAAGACACTTCCTATTTTTCCTTATATTTCTATGACAACACCAAGGAAGGTGTGTGGGGTGGGGAACAGGAATGCACGGGTCCTTGGAATTACTAGCAGTCCAGGATTGTACAAATCCATTTACTGTACCCATCCCATGCCCTTAACCCAACTCAGGCTCAGCTCCTGCAGCCCCTTGGCGTCCTGAGTCCCTCCCTACTTATTCCCAAGCAACCACCCTAAGACGACCCCTTTCTAGGTGTCCGCAGATGATGGCGAGTTAATCAGACAAATAGGCAGTGGATAGGCAGGGGCTAGGGGTGCTTCTTCCGGGTCCCTCTGGCAAACCAGAAGGGAGCTACTTCCCCTAGGTCCCCACCTGGCCTCCAAGCTTCCCAGCAGAGCCCCACATTCAATAATTTAAAAAAGGAACAGGCTGGGGGAAGCGCAGCAAGCCCAGCAGCCTGTTGTCCTGCCAGCCCCAGAGACAGACGCGGGCACAGGAAGGGGAGGCAAGGAAGAGCTGAAGCCAATAAAAAGCTGTTAGCATCCCTCAGGGTGACTCTTTGCAGAAACTGCCCCAGCCTGAGGACACAGGGACAGGTTGTGCAGAGGAGCCACTGGCCTTTGCCATTTGAAAGCTGGGTCCCAATGTCCTCCCCGCCCCAGGGCTCCCTCAGAGAAATTCTCCCAGAACCCCTAAGCAATGCACCGGGAAAGCACGGTGCCACTCAGAAGCACGCTGAGGAAGAGTCCATTTGTGTGAACCTCCAGAGCCAGTCACAGAGGCCAGATCCATGATCAGGCGTGTGGAGGGTCCAGCCCGGAGGATTGGAACCTTGGTGGGCATCAGCCGTGGGCACCATGTTTCCCCAAGGGTGACCCAGGGCGCCATCAGGCCAGATGTGGCATCTACTAGGCCTTTCTCTCCACCACCCAGAGCAACCAGCGGCACAGAGGAAGCACTCAGTGAACACTTAAATGAGGCGGTGAGATACACCTAAAAGAACAGAAGTTTTCCAGAGAATGAGCAGGCAGAAGTTAGACCCCACAAAAAAAGATAGACAAGCAGGCATTTGTTAAGTCCATTTCATTTCACTTAGGGTTTTAACATCAAATTATCCCTGTAACGAAGAGGCATTTTGTTGCCCAAATTCTCATACTCTTCAGGAGGGAGCAGAAAGGAAAAAAATATGAAAAGGGAGAAATACTACAGACCCTTCCTCCAAACTTATTACCCCTCACCATCCGCACACACAAACACAGGAAATGATATCAGGTATTTAATTTGTCCAGCCTGCCATGAGACATCTGGTTCCACCTTAAAAACGAGGGAAACTTCAGCCAGCACAGTGGCTCACACGTGTAGCCTCAGCACTTTGGATGGTCAAGGTGGGAGGCTCGCTGGAGCCCAGGCGTTTGAGAGCGGCCTGGGCAACATGGCAAAACCCCATCTCTCCAGAAAATACAAAAATTACCTGGGAGTGGTGGTGCCACCTGCCTGCGGTTTCAGCTACTGGGGAGGTTGAGGTGGGAGGATTCCTGAGACTAAGAGTTCAAGGCTGCAGTGAGCTGAGATTCCGTCACTGTACCCCAGCCTTAGCAAAAGTAACACTCTGTCTCAAAAAAAGAAAAGAAAAGAAAGGAGAGAAGCTTGGTGCTTGATGTGTCAGAGATGGAAAGACTTGCCCATCTGTATGTCTCATTTGACAAAGTGAAGATTCAACTTCCAGGGCTATTCAATAGAGCCAAGTCTGGAAAACAAGCTCTCGGCTGCCACGTCACCAACACATTTTCCCTGGAGCCCATGTTGTCACCACTGTATTCATAATTCTACTCGAGGGCCTTCCAGGATGGAGGGGAGAGTTGTCGCCAAAGGCGGTAAGAGGCAGAGGCCAGATGCTGAAAAGCCAAATTTCAGCCTTGGGGAAGAGTCAGCCCCGCTACAGTCTCACCACCGCAGCGACACCCGAGGCCTCTGTGCAAACGGTGTGCTCAAGTCCAAAACTTATGCTGGAGAAAGGGTGGAGACATTCAGAACCCAGCAGATTCCAGGCTGCCTTCTCCATTTTTATCTCGACCTTTGACTTACAAGGGTCAGGTTTGTGGAGAAAGGGGAAGATTCTCCAGCCACCGGGCGCCTCCGGGACTGTCAAGAACTAACAAGGACTAGATCACCCGAAATAGCAGATCGATTGAAACAGCACACTCAACTTTTGGAACGAGCCACAAAGCAGGCAGGAGGACCGGATATTGCAACACACTGACCTTCCCAGCTCTGTTTGGGTCCAATTGTTAAAATTAGTTTGTCCTCTCTGGAGACACGCCCAATGCAGCCTTTTCTGTGGCAGGGATCCAAACAGAGTCTCCGCCGCTCTCCACAAGTGGGCAAAGGGAAAGCAGTCCTCTCCTCCCCTCCGTCACTCCAGGGAGCTCATGCAAGAGCAGGGTCCTCTGTAACATCTTTAAACAGGAGGCAACTTTGTACCATTGGAGCCAGGGACAGAGTCGCAGTGACCTGAACAGTTAGGACCAGGATAAGTTCATTCTACTGAAAGAGGACATTGAGAAATGGTTCCTGTATTTAGAGCAACTGGATAATTAATCCCATTTTCCATTTCGTTTTGCTGATCAGGACTCATCTTAAATATTTTTATTTCTTTCTCTTCTTCACCTTCCTGCCACCAGCCATTGCCCAGTAACCTTGCCAGGTCCGGGCTAGTGTGATGAATAAACTGTGGGTTTCATGATGTTCCTGACACCTATTTGACTACAGAGACACTGGATTGTCCTCTGCCAGGTCCACCCTGAGCACTGGAGGATGCATCTGAGGCCCCCGCGCCCAGCCTTGGCAGTAGCTCCAGGGATCACCCACCTCCCCTCCTTCTCCTGTTTCAAAAGTATTGACTTTGAGGATCAGAAAGGGTCCTAACTGTTGTTTTTTCATTTTAACTGAAATGCTCAAATTTAGAGTGTCTTTCCCTTATTAATATGCCTTCTTAATATTGGTTTTTTTTTAAAAGATGAAGTCTTGCTCTGTCCCCCAGGGGACAGTGCAGTGGCACAGTCACAGCTCACTGAAACCTCAGCCTCCCAGGCTCAAGCTGCCCTCCTGCCTCAGCCTCCTGAGTAGTTGGGACCATAGATGCCACAACCATACTCAGCTAATGCTTTTACGTTTTTTTGTAGAGACAAAATCTCTGTTGCTTATTGCATTTTTTTAATTTCAAATTTTTATATCATATTTTTTTTCTAAGCATCTAAGAAAGGGCTGACATTCAAAAAATCAAATTCATACTAATTCTTAAAGAAACAATACTTGCCCTTCTATGGTTGAGCAGTTTGTGTTGTAAGCACCTGACACCAGACGTCCTTCCTCCCTTCTTCCTTCCTTCCTCCCTACCCCCAGAGGTCAGGGTGAGACAGTGCAAGAGAAAAACTTGGAAGCATCACTAATCCTATCAAAAACACGACTCAGGCTACGTCTACCAACGTGTAAGAGGGTCTAGACATCCGGCCAAACTACTGCTGTGGAAGACCATGATGTCTACACAAGGCTGCCACTTGGGAGTTTGGAAAGGCAGGCTGAGGGGCAGAAGTAGCAGATTCCCATCCTGTCTCTGAAAAGTGATTTTATTTGTCAAATATCCCAGCACTGAGTTGTAAATTAAGTTTCGCTAAAGCAATCAAGTTTCTTGAGAAATATCTAGGACCACAGAGCAGACATATTTCATGTTTTTCCTTATGGTTCAATAACTTTAAAGTTCAAATTCACTTAAAACATGAATACACTTTTTGTTAGTGGTGATTTGACCATGGGTTTAGACACAAATAGAGGAAGTTGGTGTGCAAGAACGTAGCCTGGAAGGAGCTTAGAGCTGAGGTGTGTGTCTGGCACCTCTCACTGTAGAGGGTTGGCTCGGCTTCTAAAAATCATATCTGAGGAAGATTCTGCCACCACTTCCACCATAAACCAGTGACAGCCTTGCAGTTAACTTCATTCCTCGATCCAGTGAGAATCCCATGTCCTGCAATTTTAGATTTTTTTCTTCTTATACTGACCTTATTTTCTTTGAGAATGTAACTAATTACATGAGTCTTGTCATTTTTCTTTTCTGTGCTTTAAAAAACCAAGAGGATCTGATGTTTGTGTTGCAATACATTTTAAAATGCTATTTCATTCTGGCTTCCTCAGGTACCTCACTCCAGATTCTATTAAAATTATAATCTCGAGATGACAGATTCAGCAAATGCCAGACAGACGTGGAGCCGTGAATGTTTCCATGAGAAACAGAAAAAATAGAAAAATATGTTGCTTTTCAAAGCTCATTAGCAAGAATACACCCTGATGGCACACCCCCCACCTCCACAGTGGCAAAGCGATTCAGGTCAGATGGGCTTCTCTAAAATGGAAATATTCACTCGTTTGAGCAAATAAATGTAATTGAAGTTGTTCTGGAAAAATGTTGATACTCTGCACTAATACACACAATCTTAAAAACTTATCTCTGAATTGTTTCCAAACGACAAGTGTGTATTTTTTGTTGTCCTATGCTTGTAGCGTAAGACACTACATTCAACACGGACATACCGTGTGCCTCCTGCGGGTGAAGCCTGGTGCTCTTTGCATGCAAAATACTACTCTTCATCTTGACGTTTTAGACATCCAGCTGCTCCTCAGGAAACCATTTGCCTTTCCTATAAAATGCATAGACAGAGGAATTACTAGCTGCATAGCACTCTGTTTGCTGGATACCAAGTAAACGCAGTTACCATATACAGGGCTGTATCTAGGTGGCCAGTTATTAGAATAAAAACAAAATTCTATGTTCATCCACTCAGATAATCCCTGTGTTTGGCTTCATGTTATGGTTTGAAACTCCTAGTAACACTGATAAGAGTAAACACCAGAATGAAGGTTATTTCATGATCACATGTCCTGAGTGTGTATATGTGTGTTCTCAAATTATAGCTCACATGGACTGAGAATGTTTTCTCACTCCAGCATCAGGTGGGGATTGGGTTGCAGTGGTGAACAAAGGCCAGCACTGCCCGCCCTCTTTGAGGTTGCAGTCTCCTGGGATGCACGCCCACTAAACAAACAGCTACACAAATTCATAAGCTGCAAGAGCACCATCATGTTCGGCAGATAACCCAGGCAGCTTGTTTTCCCAGCGGAAGAAGGTCACACTGGAGGTTCAGGCAGACAGAAGATCATACTCAAAGTCGCAAAGTGGGGGCGGGTGGGAACCAGGCTGTCAGGGCCAGGGGAGGAACAGAGCAGCCACAGACCATGGGGGAGTAACAAAACGAGGCTCCAAGATAGGCAGGAGCCAGATGCATGGCCTGAGAGGCCAAGTTAAGGATTTTGAGCTCCATGCTAAGAGCAGCCGGAAGCCGGTAGCTGGCTCCAGCTGAGCACATGCACAGAACTGTGCTCTGAAAAGTGCCCTCCCATACAGACAGGTAGGAGGTGCTCCCAGCACTGCTGCAGACACTGCTGTTGCCCCTGCGAGGACTTTCAGCGTGGGCAATCACCCAGACATGGGATCAGCAAGCAGTGGGGTCTGAATCAGAACCCTGAGACTCTGGTACCAAGGTCCTTGACCAGACACCCATTCTCCACCCACTTTAATTGGCTTAGTTTGGGTCTTATAAGATTCCTCATCTGCAACGTGCATGTGCAACCACAGCAAGCCTCCCTAAGACGCATTCTGCTGTAGGCGATGTAATAGACACGGTGGTCTATACACACCAGTAAACTCTGCCATGTGTGCATGTGTATGGATTCACTGTATAATCCATCTTAATGCTTTTGCTTATGCAAAGTTTCAAACATATAGGAAAGAGGAAAGTAAGTAAAATAAACCCCCACCCCCCGTCATGTGCCACTCCCAGCTGCAGCGACCACCAGCAGTGCCCGTGGGGCTCCCCCTGCCACTGTGCCCATTTGGGGGTGCTCTGAATCCATCCCAGACCTCATATTGTTTCATCCGTAAATATTTCAGTATTTTTCTCTAAAAGATAAAGTTTCTTTTTAAACTGAACAGTAATAACACATCACATCTAAAATATTTAGCAAGTGTACTTTGAAATCATTCAAATACCCAGTCAGTGTTTACATTTCTCCAGTTGGTTCATAAATTTTTTAAACTGTTTGAAACAGGAACCAGATCCAGATGCTACAATTGATTGATATGTCTGTGTCTCTTTGAATCTATACATTCCCCTTCAACACTTTCTTGTTTTTTCCCTGCAATTCATTTGGCTACAGAGTTCCCTGGATTTGGCTGTGCAGATCCACAGGGTGTCCAGGAAGGAGTTTTCAGTCCCCTGTGCTTCTGTAACTGGTAACTAGACTGAGAACTGTGATCAGATTCCAGCTCAGTGTTCTTAGAAAACATTTCTTCTCTTCACTGGTGTTGCTGGCCTGTGTTTAATGTGCCCTTAAAGCAAGGAGGAAAGGCACACATGGAGTCCCGTCTGAGGGAATGAACACCTGTCCCTCCATGGAGCTCCTGCGACATAGGTCACCCTCTTCCACCCTGGAAACCACTCAATGCTTCGAGGTATGCACAAGTTAAAAATGCTATTGCTACATTTTCCACTAAAAGGAACGGGGGCTTACTGGGGGCAAATTCCAAGACCAGAGTAGGGTCAGCCCACAAGGAGCCCACAGGGTCCTGCTAAGCTGGAAGGCGGGACAGGCGCAGAGACAGAGCTGCCTACCAACAGTAAGCACTGGAGCAGTTTCCAGGACTCCCACCCCCAGTCCAGGGCCACATTAGCATGAAATGGCAACAAACTCATGACAGCTGTCACCCACTGGGTACAAGATAACTCACAGATCTACACTGACAATGAATGAATAAATGAATGAATCAATGAGGAATGCTTATCCTTTCTGTGGAAAGAATAAATGCATCGGGGAATGGAATTAGAAAATTTCGGCTGGTTTATGAGCATGCCTGCTCTTACCAAGTCACCTCGTGATGTCAGCAGGTAGCTTCCTGATGGCACAGAGGAACGGGTTGCTTCCAGTGGATCCAGGGAAACCAAAGACTTGAAAAGAGAAACACCATGGCCACCTCTGTCCTCAGGCTCTTGGGCCGCAGGCAAGTGAGCACACATCCACTCCAAGGCAAAGCAAAGTAACTATGCCTTCTGGTTGTCATTCATAAAATTTATTTTGGAAAAATATCTTAAAAAGGAATTTCTTCATTAACAAAACAGTAAAAAACTCAAATAACATTTGCACAATATTCCATAAATACATTTATATACAAAAAAATATAGTCACATAGACCTGAAGTGCCTTTGTACATATTTGCCAAATTTTAAATTATAAAAAATGAACATCACAAAATACTCAGGCTTTACAGATATCATGAAAAATATTTTTACAAATCCAAAAAATAACACACATCTTTTCCTTCTAGAAAAAACACATTTTAGTATCAAAAAGGACAATAAAGGCAGTGTTTGTGTTTCTAATTCAAGAAAAGACTGGCTCATAAGAATCCAAAATATACACTTCAGGCAGTGCATGCTTCTTATGCGTAATTCAGTCCACCCATTTAAATATATATTCTCTTAAGAGCAACTGTCCATAGTGCAACGGCGACGTCACGGAAGGCAGTGCCGCAGGCGGCCGGGCCGCGGCAGGCTGTCGGCAGGCGTCGCTGACTTCAGGAGGAGAGCCTGCTCGGTCTGAACTCAGTCTCTCAGCAGCAGTCCACGAGGCCTCCCTCCTCTTCAGCAGCATTCGTTGGGGCATATATCCTTGGAGTTTTACTTATTTTAAGAGAAACAGGAATCTTGCCGTCTCACTTCCATTTTACACCTGGAGGGGCCACAAGACAAACGGGGAGTTAGTCTGAGACAGATTCCCATGCTCTGGCTCCAGGTGCGCCCATGCCTAGGAGGAAGCAGGGGCCGCTCCTGCACTGACCTCAGTTGCTATGACGCACTCATCCTTCTCCTCGGATATGACATACACTGACTGGTACTTGGTGTCTTTTGAAGTTGAACAGGCTGAATCTGGCCTTTTTCTTTCAGATGCTTCTCCACTAAAACGAAAACAGGGAAAATCCACAATGAACGCACGAGAACATCTGTGACTAGAAATGGACCAGTGCTTCCAGGAAGACATCCCCAGGCACCCCCTCCTGAGGCCCAGCCCACCGCACGCACCCCCTGAGTGTGCTCGGGTTCCCCTTCTCCTCCCCTGAAGAGCCCTGGGGCTGGCACTTGGTGTCACGCTTGCTGTGCACATCCCTGACGGCGGCTTCGTCGCCCTTGAGGTCCTGCACCAGGTTATAGTCCACGACGGGGTAGCGGGCCTTGAAGCCGTTCTTGTCGGCGCCATGGTCCCCATGGAGGTCTGCCTTCTTGTTGGTGTTCTTGATCTGCGTGGCCCCGATGACGCTGACTGAGATGTCCTTCTCACGCTGGCAGTTGGCCAGGTTGTTCATGGTTTCTGTCTCCCCCCGGCAGGGCTCAGCTGGGGGCCGGCGCTTCTGCAGCCTCAGCCGGATGCAGACCACCATGGCGGCACAGCCCAGCAGCAGCATGAGGACCAGGATGACCCCGGCACACACAGCCACCCAGGGGAACGGACCGCCCTGGCCCTCTAGCTTCTCCGTGAGGTCCACCACCGCCGGGCCTGGGGGCAGCTCAGGGAGCAGGAACTGGCAGTTGGGGCCCCCATAGCCCCGGGCGCACTCACACACGTAGCGGTGGCCCCTCTCGTGGCAGGTGGCCCCATTGTGGCAAGGTGCGTGCTCACATCTGCTGACGGGGGCACTGCAGTTCCTGCCCGTGTAGCCGGGTGGGCAGGTGCAGGAGAAGTCATTCACGCCATCGCGGCAGGTGCCCCCGTTGGCACACGGGGAGGAAGCGCAGTCGTCCACATTGTCGTCACAGTGCCTCCCAGAGAAGCCGACCTGGCAGCGGCACAGGTAAGCATCACCCAGGTCCACACACTTGGCACCTGGAACACAGGGACACAAGCGTCACGCATCTCCTCATGGGTTTGTTCACCACTAAGTCATTCTGAAGCATCCATGTGTCTGTCACTGTAGAGACCAGAGACACGAGGACAAACCAGACAGCCTGTGGCCCGAATGAATCAACAGTGCAATCAACAGTGACCTAGTCTAGGAGCTCGAATACAAGGCTGCCAAGAAGTGTCCAGGTCTAGCTCTACAAGTTAGAAATCACACTGCTAACATCTGGACAGGCATGTGCAGAACGCTCCACCCGGTGACTGCATTAGTCATGATAGCAACCCAACAAGGTTTCAGATGGGGAAACTGAGGCTTAATGAGGGTGCCCTTGCTCAGGTTACACAGCGAGTGAGAGGAGCAGGCACTGACAACAGGGAAGGGGTTTGGAAGGGGAAGGACGACCATTCTGGAATACTCTGGCACATCTGGGGCCCAGCTCTCCTTGCTGTGTATTTGCTTTGGGCAGCTGGCCCCCCACTGCTAACAGGAGGCTGCCCACAGACAGGCCTCCTCACACAGGGACACCCCTGACTGTTGTGCTGGGTGACCCTACAGCTAGGCCGTCCTCCCAGATCAGAGTGCCTGCGGCCTGTGAGCATAACTTATGAACCAGGCAGCCTCACGTGCCCCGAGGCCCTGAGCAAATCACTCATTGTTTGGTCTAGGATTCTGCGGAGCACTCGGTTAACAAATGCCCCAGCCTCTCTCACTCCCTGGGCATTTCCAGACTCAAAAAGATACAGTTTCCACAGAGAACTCCTGGTGCTCTGGATAAAGGTGCTTCAAAAACTCAAGGTCACTCACAAATGCTGGGTTTTAATGGCATCTCAGTACTGACCACTCGCCCGAGTCTCTGAGCACTCGCCCCTTGCCGCCTTACCATTAGAACAGGGTGAAGAACCACAGTAGTCCACTTTCTTCTCACAGTTGAAGCCGGAATAGCCCACAGGGCAGCGGCAGCTGTACCCTCCATCAGGGCTGTCTGAGCACCGGCCCCCATTGAAGCAGGGGCCGTCTGCACAGGTCATGGCACTCAATTCACAGATTTTGCCGTAGAAGCCAGGTGGACAGGTACAGGAATAGCTGTTCTCGAGATCCTACATGATGGAGAAGTCAGAAAAGGCTTTCCAGGGAGCCCACACACTCCATCAACACCAGGGCACCCCAGCTTCAGGGTAAGATGCCACGGAGCCTCTAGCTCAGGAGCCTCCGACTCACCGTGCAGCTCCCTCCATTCTTGCAAGGGCTGGGGTCACACTCATCAATCCCGAGCTCGCAGGTGGCACCTGTGTAGCCAGGCCGGCAGGAGCATGTGTAGCTCCCCTGGCCCGTGTTGGTGCAGGTGGCCCCATTCTTGCAGGGCTTATGGTGTGTACAGTAGTTCAGGTCTGTGAAGGGTGGGGACAGGAAAAGTAGGAGATAGGAAGCTCAACGTCAAATGCAGGAAGACTTTATTTTTCCAGTGACCAAACAGCCAAGGAAGTCCAGGGCTGCCCTGGAGGGAGCAGGCCGCCTCAGGGAGAGAACGCTTACCCTGGTTGCAGAAAAGGCCCCCCCAGCCTTCCTGGCAGTTGCACTGCCAGGGCTGCTGGCAGGTGCCATGGAGACAGCCCGGATAGCGGATGCACTCATCACAGTACCGGCCCTGCCAGCCCACTCTGCACCTTGGAGAAAAGCAGAAGACTCAGATGGACGCTGACCGTCGCTGGCTTTGCAGTGGACTTTCTCACCCTAGAAACCATCTTCCCGCAGCACCAGGGACTCTGGTTCTCCAGATTAGCAGAACACTGGGTCACCTTGGGAGCTTCGACCACACTGCGGCTTGGGCCCAACCAGAGGTTCTGGCTTCGTGGGTGTTAGGGGAGCCCCAGTGCCAGCATCTCAAAAGCCTCCCTAAGTGATTCTAGGATGAGGCAACATTTGAGAACCATTGAACTAAACTATCATTTCTTGTACCAACTCTTTCTAAACTACTATCTATAAATTCTCATAGTCATTAAGGGCCTTAGATGAATGACATCCCTATGACCTTATATGCTGCCAAATATTTGTTAAGTAGAAACATGAGAAAACAGCCCCCTGCTCAATCAATCTTACCAGAGTTTTTCAAATGATCACCTGGGGCTATTTTACAAATAAACCAGGTATGAAAGGATAACAAGAAAAGGCAACAAAACAAAACACCACCTTGTGCAGACTTACTTGCAGTCCCCTGGCCTGTCACAAAATCCATGCTGCTCATCACATCCGGGCAGGCAGATCGCTACAAGCAAAGGGAAAACAGGGTCAAGCCCCATGCCAAGTACCTCCCAACAGGGCCACTGCCCTTGGGGCCCGGACACAACTTGCCTGCTTCAGTCAGCAAATCCCAGCTGAGTTAATCTTCCCAGGTTGTGGAGGACTGACCTACCCTGCCTAGTAGCCTGGGACTTGACTCAGCCCTGGGGATGAGCATTCTTCTTAACACAGTGGCTCAAGGACAAAAGGGCTCTCGGAAACCCCCACCCCCACCCTATCCCCTTTTCTTCTAAGAGAGGGTCAGAAGTCTTCCCCCTCCTTTTCCCCCACTTCCCAATTCTATGCACAAAGCTCCACCTCTTAATATCCCAGAAAGTGTGTGTGCAGATAAGAGTGGACAGCTGGTATGCAGGGTGCCAGGGCAGGACAGCTGCTCCATTGTCTGTCCTCTACGGCAGCTGCCCCAGCGCAACAATGCCGGCCTCCCCCACGTCCCCAGCCCCACCTCCTCACACACACCCCTCGCGTGTACACACACACACACACACACACACACACACACCCCTTCCACCAATGGGAGCCTGGGGGTATCCCTGCGCCTATCCCCTGAGAGATCTAATCTATGGCACGTGTAAGCTGGGGGCGGGGAGAGACTTCAGTGTTTGAATATGAAGAAAAAAGTTTACATTTCTGGCTACCCTGTGGTGAAGAAGAGGCAGGGAAGCAGGGTGGGAGGCAGCAGACCTGCCAAAGGCACCCAAAGGGCGAAGGGCGGTGGGTGGGCAGTGGGCTTGAGGCTTGGAGCTGGCTCTCGCTGCCTGATTATAAAACTCTAAATTAACGAACAGCTCCGAAAGTTTTTTCTTTTAAAACAGAACCAGTTCAGGCCAAGGCAGAGCTTAGAAAGAGCTCAGTTAAGTCCTGGAGGGAATTTGGGAAGCTAAGAACAAGGACATCAAGGCACTCAGTGAATGGGATGACCCACCCTCAACCCCAGACACCACCCAGCCCCTGCCAGAGGTTCTGGGCCTCACTGAGCCCTTCTCCAAGGTTGGCCTGTTCCAAGGAAGGAGAATGACAGTTCCCTGGGGTTTCTGGGCAGTTCTAGGACCTACCCAATCTCCAACTATAGGGAAATCCCGTACCAATGGGCTGGGACGGCCAGGCGTGCAGGTGAGGCCTCAGTAAGCTGGAGAGAGAGGTCCTGAGGACTCCATGAGCCAGAACCAGGAGCCAGCACGGCCCCCACCCCAGCCCTAGTCACCTGCCTGCCATGAAATTGACATATCAATATCTAATAATCAGGCAGGCAGAGCATCTGTCACTACTAGGAAGACATTTCTTTTCCATACAGGGTGCTGCATGAGCATTCAAGCCAGATGGGGCTGTGCGCCCCTCGACCATGCAGGCCTTGGAGACCCAGCCTCAACAGCCCATAGGAGTGAAAGTCTGCCCTCTGGACAGCACGGTCATTGCGCGTCACCGGAAAGGCATTTGCTCCAGAGAGGTCAAGCACACCCGTTCCAGAGAGAAAATGGAATGTTTCCCAGTGTGATGCTGTCACAGCACAGGGACCTCTGGTTGAAAGCGTGCCCCTGACACACAAGCTCTGTGTTCCTCCCTTCCTTCCTCCCTAATACACACACCCTGGGGGTAGCACTGGCTTTACTTCCTGACCCCTGGCCTTGTCTCTAAAACCCTCCCTGATTAAGAAAGGCAGCTTCCCATACTGCATAAAGACAGTCTTGGACATTAAAATGTCTGCGCTGACCCCAACGCCACCACTGGCGAGCTGTGACATAGCAATCTGCCTCTGTCCTCTGGGCCTCAGTTTCCCGGCTAGAACATCTCTACAGTCCCAAGCTCCCAGTGGCTTGGGAAGCCTCATCCCTGTGCGCGGTCAGTGTTCATGAACCAGTGAGCGAGCAGCGCTTTCAGAGACTCACGCTCTGTGCAGTAGAGGCCTTTCCAGCCAGGGTTGCACACTTTCTCCCCACGCTCTCCGCAGGTGAAGTGGCCGAAGGCATCATCCCGGGGGCGGCAGAAAACTGAGCAGCCCTCTCCGTAGTAGTGCTCGTCACACACAAAGCGGTAGGAATACTTGAGGTCTGTGCGGCCACTGCTGTGCAGGTCCTGGGACCACTCCTCACCCACCGTCAGGTGCCTTTGGGTGGCCAGGCGGCTGATAAGTCTTTCTGGATTTTCTATGGGGAGAAGATTCTCCTGATTGATTCTGACCAAGAACCTTGAGGCTCGGGACAGAGCAAAAGGTGGATGGAGTCATTCAGCTCCAGGAGGAGGCCCAGGCCCTCCACCCTGAACTTTCTGGGGCACCTTCAGAATGAAAGGTGTTTGGGTTTGGTTGGGAGACGAGTAAGTGAAGTTAAATGCTATTAACTGGGGGAAGCCGTTTTGGGGTCTCAGTTTGTTTTTACCTGTTGCGAGGTCGTCAGGAGAATCTGTGTGGAGAGCTTCAATAATCAGGGAGAAGGTGCCCTGGGACAGAGGGAAGAGGAGGTATGACAACCCAGAAATGTCACAAAAAGAAGGAGGCAAGGAGCAAAGTCATTCAGGACAAGCAGGCCAGCAACCCAGACCTGAGACCACGCGGGTCTGCGGGCGGCGTGTACCGAGAGGGTCTCTGCGCACCTCCCGCCTGCTCTCACCTTCTCTGAGAAAATGGAAGAACTTTTTAAAGAGTGGCTTCCTGACGTGTTTTTACAGCCTGTACTACAGGATATTACTTTTTTTTTAGAGAGAGAGAGAGAGAATGCGTGAAAGCAGGCGGGACGAGGCAGACGAGGCCCGAGGGCGATGCTCATTATTCTTGCGGGGATGGGCGAGCTCGGGGTGGAAGCGGTCGCGCTGCGCGGGTAGTTGCACAACCACCGCGTCTAGGAGCCGGGAAATGAGAACCTTCCCACGGAAGAGGCACATCTGACTCGGGACCCGGCGCGAAGGCCGGATGCGGAAACCTCCCGGGCGCGCCCGGCCTCTCCTCCTCGCCTGGCGCCGGTCCCCCCCTGCCGCCTGCTGTGCTGGAGCCGTGGGGCAGATCGCGGCGCCCGCCCTACTTCGCGGTGCCCAGGAGGCCCCGGCTCGCGCCGCCACGGTGCGCCCGAAGCAGAACACCGCCCCGCGCTCCCGGCACTCACCGGCCAGGTGAAGCCGAAGGGGAAGCGGATGGGGTTGCTGAACGCGGGGTCCGCGCCCGCGCCGTCGGGCAGGCTGAAGGAGTCGACGCCCAGCACTGGCGTGACAGCGCTGCCGTAGGTGCAGGGCGGCTCCGGGGACACGCTGGCCTGGTAGTGCTTGAGGCACACGCGGAAGAAAGTGCGGCAGGCGCACGGCGGCGCCCCGGCGCCCCCGCGGCAGCAGTTGCGGTTCCCCAGCAGCCCCTTCTTGTTGACGAACTCCTGCAGCTTCAGCTCGAACACCCCCGAGCTCCAGACCTGCGCGGGGAGGGCGGGGTCGTGAGGACGCAGGGCGAGGGGGCGTGGGGCCCGTGGGAGCCGGCGCCTGGGGAGCAGGGGGCACTCGGAGCCGGGCAGGGCCGGCTCTGGGCTCGTCGCCCCCGGGGTTCACTTTCGGAGCCGCGGTTGGCGCCGCTCGCGCGGCCGTCCGCCCCTCCCCGCGCGCTCCTGCCCCGCGCCTGGGCTCCCCGTGCGACCCCGCGGAGCTCCGGCGCCCCCAGCTGCCGCCTACCTGACACAGCAAGGCCGAGACCACCGCGAGAGCCAGCGCGCACCGGCCGCCCATGCTGCCCCGGTCCACGCGCAAGCCTGCGGGGCCCCTTTTTCTCTCTGCGGCGGGCGCGCGGGAGGTCAGCGGGACCCGGGGAGCGTGGGTAGAAACGCGCCCTCGCCTCGCCCGGCGCCGCAGTACCCAGGACTTCTTTCTTCCGAAGTCGGTCTCCGCCTCTGCCAGAGGCCGCAGTTCTTTATATCCGCCCTGCGAGGTCCCACGGCGGCTCCTGGGATGCCGGAGGAAAAGCGGCTCCCGCGGGGCGAGTGCGGCGCGGCGGCGGCAACTTTCGGTTTCCCTCCTTCCCCAGTCCCGGGGGAGGTGAGGGTCGCCGGCTTCCTGGTTTTGTCTTAAGGTCTTCGCAGGAGAGAGAGGGGGAGAGAGAGAAAGAGAGAGACTCCAGATATTGAGCTTAATTCCCAAGAGAGCTGCAGAGCTTCCTCCCGAGCCGATTAGAAAGCCGCGGTCTGGAAATCCCACGGGCCAGGCGATAATCCAGGCCCCGGCGTGCGCGGAGGGGACGGTCGGAGGCGGCGGGTGAGCGCGGCGCCCTGGGGGTCGTGGCCGGGTGTCACTCGGCGGCGGCGGGCGTTCCAGGAGCACTCTGGGATCTGAGCTCCTGTGTCGCGGCAAAGATCCGCGTCTTTCCGACGAATCCAACCAATGCCATCCAGTCCACACGCGCAGGAGCGGAGGGGCCGGGCTGTGGGAGGGAGAAGGCTCTGCGCGGCGGCTGCCCGGGCTCCCCGGCTCTCTGCCCTCGGCCGGGCCGGGTCTCCGCGGGTG
Source organism: Cebus imitator (assembly GCF_001604975.1). Classification (NCBI taxonomy): domain Eukaryota; kingdom Metazoa; phylum Chordata; class Mammalia; order Primates; family Cebidae; genus Cebus; species Cebus imitator. The sequence goes on from NW_016107942.1 coordinate 518,619, forward strand.
CGCGCAGAGGATCTGGCTATCGCCGGCGCCTGCCGCCCTTATATCCCGCCGGCCGCCCGCATGGCTAATGAGATGCAAATCAGCAGCCCCCCAATCTGGCGAGAGCTGTCACAAAGGAGCCACTTTTCCAAACCCTCCTCTCAATGGATCGCCAAATGGTCAGTGAGCTGTAAAATGTGCAACCCTCCTCCCCGCCCCCACCCTTCCCCGCCCCCCCAGTCCCCCCCCCCCCCAACCCCCCTTCCTCCCTCGCGACACAAAACGCACTCATTTACATTCCTGCAAAATGTTCACCGCAAGAATCCCCCTGCGTTGCGAGCTGGTGCCGCCGCCCCGTCCCCTTCCGCAGGCCCTCCCGGGCCACAGACACTCGGAGATCCACGGCCACACGCGGGGGTCGGCGTTGAACGTCGTGCTGCGCCGCGAACACCCCAGTCGGGCGGCTGGACCCGGCCTCCGAAACTCTGAGCCGCGGCGCCCGCCGAGGGGTCTCCTTGCGCCGGCAGCGTCCCGGGGGCTTAGGCAGGGCGGCTGCGGGGAGGAGCGTGAAGTTGGAGGCCCGAGCTCTCGGTGGGCCGCCCCTTCTTCGGGGCAGGCGCTTCCTAAGGAGGAGTCTCTCAGGGGCGGAGGTGGGGGTGGCGATTCGGGGAGCACCGTAGGAAAGGGGAGGGCGGAGCGGTGGGCAGAGGGCGGCGAGAGCGAAGCGGCAGTTTCGGGAAGTTTGGGGAGGTCCGAACCGGGGACACCCTCTGGCCCAGGACGGCCACTGAGCCTTGGGGCGCGCAGAGCCGGCGCGCAGGCGGGGCGAGGACGCCCCCTGGGACCCCGGCATCCTCGCGCCCTTGGTGTCCTCTTGTGGTCCGCGGCCACTGGGAGTGGAGCCTGGGAGCCGGGCAGCATATCCCGGAGCCAGGAGAACCTGGCCTTCAGCTCCCCCCATAGACACACGTCCTCCCCCGCAGGATTCCTGGCCACTGCCACCTTCCCTGCGTCTCGGCCCCTCTCTCCTGGGTATCCCCCTCGGCCTCCCTCCGCCTGGTTAGAAGTGAGTTTGGTGTGTGTCGTTCGCGTGGCTGTCATTAAGGCAGCCTGTTATTGTGCGAGGCTGAATCAGTGGCTCTTTGTGCGCTCAGCTGTATGGTAATGCAGACAGCACCTGCTCCCCGCACAATGCGGAGAGAAAGAGCTCCCCTCCGCGCGCGCCGCGGCCTCTGCAACAATGTCCGGCACATGTTCTAAAGCCCCCTCCAGCCCCGGTCCCCAACCCACAACCTTTACACAACCGTCACCTTATTAGGTTTTTACACGTCCATCAGACACTAGAACTTTTGTTTTCATTTTTTAAAGGGAAATGAGTTTATTGGGAGGGCCGTGAACACACGTATCGCACAGTGAATTATCTGGATTGCCCTCATAGGCACTATGGAGAGTAAGTTGGGGCACAGACTTGTACTTTGGCATCTAGCTTTGCACTTTGTCCTCTCTCTGCCATCCCTGCCAGCGGCTCCGCGACTACTCCCAACGCCTCCGCAGCTTCATTAGCGTTCAAGGTGAGTGTCGAAGTGCCCCCTTTGATTGTAGCTGAGCCCCGAGGATGCAGCCTGGCCATAGTGTCCTCACTGTAAGTGTGTTAGAGTTGCCTTGTTGGTGAGAACAGGGCACTGTCAAGGCAGAACGTAACTTCCATCCCAGCAGATGTCTTGATCACAAAGTGTCTAAGCAGAGGGAAGATCTTCAAACAGCAAGGACAACCACTGGAGCCAAAAATCTGAAGGTCACTTGGTGAAGTTATCCATGGCAGGCCCTCCAGCCCTCACAAAACTGGAGCTGCTATTCTGCGGCTCCTCTTCAGGTGACCCAGCCTGTCTCCTGCTACCTTGTTTCCCAAATACCTGCAAAGTTTTAGGATCAACAAAGATGTCCACTTTAGGATTTCCGTGGAATAGCGAAGAGTTAACCACTAAAAACAAGCATATGTTGTTTAATGCCAGGTGAGAAAGGCAGGCTGGTACCTCACCATGAACCCTCCCCCCCACACACACACTGGTTCAGAACAAACGGAGGCTTCAAAAGATGCTGCCACCCCCATGATGGTGGCAAGCCACAAAAGTGTGGCTGTCCTTTTCGGACTCTATAGGGACTCACTGTGTCAACACAGGGAGGGGCCAGCTCAAATTCTAATTTAATCTTGCCACCTAGTGTCAGGATCCTTTTTTCTCTGCGTTGATGTTTCCTCCAAAAGCTGACTTCTGAGAACTCTGCTTCCCTAAGGCACAGGAGCTGTTCCTTGTGCTAGGAGGTGGGGGTGGGGGTGGTTAGGTGAGAGGGTTTCAGGGGCAGAAGAAATGTAAAAGAAGAAAAGAATGTGAGGTCGTAATCCAGAATCCTCTGCCTGTAAGACTGGGCATAGATTTCAGTAAGAAATGGAATATCAGGAACCTTTTAATTAGAAAATGGAAGTGGAAAACAGGCTGATTTAAATGCCTGTTTAGAAAACTGGAAATAAAAAGTTCCACGCGCAAGGGCTTAAACCTTGGGGGAAAAAAGGACTTGCCCCAAATCTTTAACAAACCCCCCTCAGCATCAAGTATTTGTTAAATTGACATGGCACAGATTTCTCGATTACAGCGGCAAAGCGGAACTGAAAGGCATCGTAAAATCCATCAGAATCCTGCCCAAAGCGTTCATTCTCTTCCAACTTAATTTATGCCACGCGATTCTGTATTGGGGAAATCAAGCAGAAAGCCCTTTTCTTCTCCCTCTCCTTCCTCCTCCTCCTGTTCTTCTCCTTTTTCTTTTTCCTCCTCCTCCTCTTTCTCCTTCTCCACCTCCTTCCTCTTCTTCCTTGTCCTCCTTCTTCTCCTTCTCCCTCTCCCCCTTTTCTCTCCCCCCACCCCCAAATTGGTTCCTCTCTCCCTCTCTCTTTCAAAAGCTGTGCTAACGGGGAGACTGTTTAACTTCAGCGTTTCTATAGGAGCCTGTTGTAGTTTAACTCCTGCGCACCAGTAGCTGGGATGAACAAAGGAGAGACTCGAGGTCCGACTATTCATCCTTTCTTTGCACTTTAATTTTCATTGATTGGGAAGACAAGGGGAGCCCTTAGGGATTCGAGCTGGAGGGGACGACACGCCTTTAGACGCCGTCAGCCCCCTAGCCAGCCATCTGCTCCAAACCAAATGGCGTTTTTTCACTCCCTAACTGCATGTCTCTATACTCCCACAACTAAGCACTCTGAACCCCCCAAATGCAGGAGGGAGCTTAAGCCAGGGTATGTTAAATAGGCTTGCCTCAGTGTTGGCCCTGGCTGCCGGATTCCCTCCTCCCCACACTATAAATCCTCACCTTGCTCATTAGGGAAAAAACAGGAAACTTTCTTTTAAATACTTTTTGATGTCTCAGCAAATTTACTGTACAAAGTGAGGCTCATTAGGGCTTAGAAGGCACCCAGTACATCAGACACAGAAGTGGAAGGAGGAATTTGCTGCCTGGTGGTGGTGTTTTTGTTTTGTTTTGTTTTCTAGGCAGCACAACCCCATAGGCCGAGTAACTCCAGTGTCTCAGGCTGTATAATAATCAGAGCCGCAGCCACAGCAATCACATCTGGAGTTCTCTGTTTGCTGGAGACCCTGATCATCTCCCCACCATTTTATTAGACCACCTGGGAATAAAAGCTTATGGCCATCCTCTTATCAAATTCCAACGTGGCCGTCCTCAGCCTTGTGTGCATGACCTAATACCATGGTCACCCAATCCTATTCCAACCCCGCTTTCCAAAGAAAGATTCCATTCTCCAGGTTCGTGTGTGGTGGTGACTGTGGTGGGGGCAGGAGGGCCTGGACAGATTGCAATAAACAATGACCAGAATAGGCTCAGACTCTAGGCCGGCCACAGGTTCAGTTTTCTGTATAAACAAGTCTGGAGACTTGAGTGGGGTTTGTGTTTTCTCAGACCAACTGAATACTGTATACCCAACAGAGAGGTTCTCTTATTCCTAAGAAGAATTAGGGTCCTTGTTCAGAACAACAAGATAAAAAACTTCCAGGCAGCAAATCTGGTGTTGATCAAACATGCCAGCTTACTTGAAACAAAGAAGAAGAAGAAGGGGACGTAGACCATGCTTATTAATTAGTATTGGTATCACATCTGCACCAACCACCCTCTGCCCGTTCTCCATTCGTCAGTTTTGGAATCTGAAAGCAGCTAAAGTAGCAGAGGAATGGACCTGCTTGCTGCCCCACGGGGAGCTCTCAGAGCGTCCGTGGGCGAAGCCTCTGTGTCGTGGAGCTGTCATGGATACTCCCTTGCTGCTTGCTTCTTAAGGCTGTCTTTGGACGCATGAACAGAGACCATGCCCACACACGCACTCACTGGGCCGTGTCCCCTGCCCAGCCACGCCCACCCAAATGAGTACACAGATGTGTTGACACTCAGTCGGCGCGCGCGTGGACTTACAAGCCCACGAAGCCATCATTCCTCACAGACCGAAAAAGGGAGGGGGCGTCTATCTGGTTCATATTTGGACTTTGAGGCTCCCCCAACGCTGGCGCGCTCAGGAAGGAAGCAAGCGCCGCCCGTGTGCACGCGAGGCGCGCGGCCCCCAGGCAGCGGCGCTTGCAAATAGAGAAGCGGATCCACCCGCGCCCAGGAGCGCGACCCCCGGCGCGCGCAGCTCTGCGCGGGGGCGGGCGACGGCAGGGGCGCGAGCGCAGCAGCCAGCGGGAGAAGGAATCAGCCCCACAACGGCTCTTAACTCTCCGCGCTGGCCGCAGGCTGCGCGGCTGGAGACCGGGCGAGTGGGTCCGGCGTCTTGACTTCCCCTGAGCGAGGGGGTCACGGCGCCACACGCCCTTCTCCTTTCTCCTGGGGTCGGCGGCCGTGCAGGGAAAAGGAAGGCGCGCTCCAGCCCCACTGGGTTCGTTTCGTGGGGTGGTTTGGGCGTGGGGGGAGTCTGCTCCGTGGCGCGGGCGCGCGGGACGCCCACCTCTCGCGTGCGTTGAGCCGGGGCGGAGGCCAGGCCGGCGGCGCGCAGCGAAGGCATGTGCTGATTTGCATGAGAACGGGCGGGTCGCGTGGCTCAGCTGGCGGCGGCAGCTCAGACGACGGCTCGGCCCTCGGCCCCCGCCCCCTCCTCTGCGTTAGGGCTCCGTCCCCTGGAACCCGCGGATCATCTGCCGGGGCTGTCCCGCGCCCCATCTCCATGACAAAGCGCGTGTTTACCTGCGGCCGAGCACCGGCGGGCACGCCTTTGTCCCAGGATCAGATTACCGCGGCAGCTGCTCCGGGCCCGCCCCGTGCGAGCCCCGGCGCTGCCCCTCTGAACTTTGTGCGGACTGAAGGCGCGGGGATCAGGGACTGGGGGGCCGCGGGGGGCGTGGGGTGGGGAGGGCTTTAGGTCGAGGCCGTGTTGCCCGGGAAGGGACTGTTTTCAGTTGGATGACTGCTGGATGCTGAGACCCGCGACAGGGAATGGGCGTTCCGGAGGGCTTCCTGGAGGTGGCGGCGGCGCTGGGCAGCATTAGGAGAGGCACCAGTGCGGGGCCCGGCGCGCCAGAGCAGAGGCGGCGGGGACGGGCGGCGGGTCACCCCTGGGCCACTGGGAGGGCAGAGGGCGGCGCCAGGGCCCTCCCAGTGGACTCCAGTCGGCGTCATGACGACCCCTCGCAGCTCACGCCCGGCCGCCGTCTCATGCGGGACTCGTGCGCGCATTCCCACCTCACCAGGTGCAGCCGGCCCGGCCCAGGGTTGTGCGAGGCGAGGGGAGGCGGGGGCGCAAACCGCGGAACCTTGGGGGACCGGGGTCGGCGGGCGGGACCCGGGCGTGTCCTTTGTGCACTCTTGGCGGAAACCGCGCGTTCCCGCAGGAGCGCGGCCGCCTGAGACCCCGGATCCGGACGCCAGGAGGTGCTGCAGGAGCCCTCGCGGGGTGGGCTGCCGCGGCCAGGCCCCTCGGTGCGGGCCCCTTGCGGCCGCCACCCTTCGCCTCCGCGCGGCGGCTCCTTTCTGGCTCCATCCTGGAGGTCGAGGCGTCACACCTGGAAATCGCAGCCTGTGACTTTGTAAAACAGTGAATGGAGAAGAAAAGGCGCTGAGAGGGGCGAGGGGCGGAAGGGCCGTGCCCACTCCAGGGAGGTCGCGACACCTGTCGATGCTGGTTCCCAGGGCGGCCTGTCAATCACCCACGCTGGCTCTGCTCGCCGGGAGCTGGGGCACGCAGGGGCTTCAAGGCCCAGCGCTCAGAGGCTCGCAAACAATAACCTCAGAAACGTGTCGCGCACCCGCAGTGACTGACACGGCCTCTGGGGTGGCCCCTGGGCCTCTCCAGGTGCAGAGTTGGTTGGCCGCGGGCGCGTGCGGCTCAGGGTTTCCTCTCCATCCTCCCACGAATGTCCCCGCGGTACCCCGCGTTCCCCCAGGCTGCTCCGGAGGAGCCCGAGGGAGCGCAGCCGTGGAAGCTTTCGAACGCGCCGTCCTTCCCCGCCGCCCCCCGCCTCCCTTTCTGTGAGCATCTGCCGGGGAGAACAGATGTGGGCACCTGCGGTGACCGGCTGCGTGCGTTCCATCCCATTCACAGGCATTCAGACGTGGCCACAATGAGCGGCCTTTGTGTGCACAGAGTCACTAAATATATTAATCTGTACTCCCCAGAGCACCGGGCTGTTTAATTTTTCACTAGCAATAACATCTGATCTAATCCTTAAATCGGCTCCCAAAGCCTTTCCTCCCGCCCACCCCGCTGCCCTCCCCCCCAAAAACGTGTGAAGTTATTCAACTTTCCACCTGTTGCCTGCTGCACTGGGCGTGGGTTATTGCAACCTCTAATGTTGGTTCAGGCAGGGTGGAGGTCGGGGGCCGTGCTGGGGAGCTGTTGGCCCACATGGGCATAGGGAGGGCATGTTTATCAGATGGAAAATAAACACGAAGTGCGGAGTGTGGCTCCCCAAATGTTGTGCAGAGAAAGAACAATAATTATTAAATAGCTTCCAAAGCAACCCAGCACACCCACCCTTCTGTGTAAGGCCTTTAAAAATGTACATAAAGTTCCCATTTATCTTTTTGTTTATTAAACTCTAGCTGTTGTTATAAATACCGGTCAATAGGCCACACAGCCAAAAGGTAACATAAATCTCAGATGTAAAGACTTAGATTTTTTAAGCAATTTTGTTGCATGACTCTTTTATCTTAGCATCCCTTATTTTATTTTGATTTGTTTTCGGCCACAATGAGTCCTTTAGTGCCATTGTGGACTCACAATGCACACGGACATCAGGCTGTGAATGAAGACAGAAGCAGTTTAAACAAACCAAGCTCTTTCTTTCCTTTCCGTCCATTGTAATATGAATGGGCCTTCTGCATTTGGCTGCTAGGAGACCGGCTTTGCAAAGCCCTGCTCCAATAAATGGGCTGGAGAGAAAGGGACCCCAATAAACAGCCCAAGTATCCAAGTATCAGAGCGAACAAAATTGAGGCAAATATTTTCTCACTTTCAAATCAACATATTTCCTAATCTCAGAAGGTAAAACAGTTTTTATCATTGCATTCCTTTCTTTCAACAGTTTCCTTTCTTCTTGTCATTGTAATTTCTATTCCTTCCCTCCACCACTACCAATGAGAAAACGGAACAGGGATAGTTCTGGGTCACCATCAAGATTTGTTTTCAAGATGCAATATTTTCTTTTTTTCTTTTTTTTCCTTTTAGGAAAATGGGAACTGGGGTGTTGTCAGTCATGATCACTAATAACTCAGGATCATACAATGCCTTCAAAATCTATTCATTGGGGGATCAGTAGGAGCCTGGTTGGTGAGTCTAAATTTTTTTGGGAACGATCACAAAATGTGATTTGCTTTTCTGAGAGTTGAGATTGTTCTTATTCCTATTAGTAAGCTGATTGAGGCAAAATGTGAGGCTGTTTGCAGGTTGCCACGGTCTCAGGCACTGAGTGTATTAGAAAGGAACACCACCTGCCAGCCATCACTCATTTCTCAGTGGCTAGAGCTCAGGCATCTGGGCACCAAGGAGCCACCCACTCTCCAGGCAGAGGTGAACCCATACTGACTTAGAGCGGGTGTGCTAGGGCCAGACATGCAGGAAGTAGAAGGCCACTTCATTTCCTCACTGGCTCGTTCACTCCTGACTCATCATAGGGGCTGAGGACCCAAAGTGGAAGCGGACCTGTCTCTGCCACCAGGTGAATTATACTTTCCTGCTTTTCCGTTTTCTGAGTTTGTGTAGGAGTACTATTTCTTCCTCAAAAGTTTGGTAGAATTCACCAGTGAGGCTATCAGCACTTGGCCTTTTCTTTGTGGAAAAGTTTTTTTTTGTTTTGTTAACTAAATTCAACTTCTTTAATAAATATAGGCTTACTCATCGTTTCTACTTCTTTGATGGGGTTTGATGATTTGCATCGTTCAAGGAATTTCTTATCTAAAGTTGTTCAGATGTTCTTTTATTCCTTAACTGCAGATTGTTTCTGTAGTGATACTATCTTACATTGCTGGGATGCACAATCTGTGTCTTCTCTCTTCTTGAGAGACTATGATCAGAGTATTATAGGCTTACCTGTTGTATCAGTCTTATCAAAGAACCAGTCTTTTGTTTCATTGATTTTTCCCTGCTCTAGGCAGAGATGGGGCAGCCAGTGGGCTCACCTCACTTATTTTCCTCCTTTCAAGATTCTCAATCCTTTATTTCCCATTGTCTGTTGTCTGAAAACAGTAATTTTGTACTTTTGTCCAGTTTTCTAATTGTTTAAAGTGGGAGGACCAGTTCTGTAGGAATTATCCCTTCTTGGATGGAAGCTAGAACAGGATACTTTTGGTTGTAACATTTGGATATTTGGATGTAATCAGGACATGTTGATTCACTATCTGACTGTATAAAGGAGATACTGTCTTTTACAATCAGTAAAGAAAGTGGTTTGAGTGCTGGCTGATGTAGTGGCTTTGCTACATCAAGGCCCAAATGCTCTCTGTGTTTCTGCTCTGCCATCCATGGCCTGTCGGTCACTCCATCTCCCAACTTCATGATGTCTGCAGCAGTACCAGACATCTTCAACGTTGCAAAGATCATTAGAAGAAGAGGAACATTTTATTTCTATATGTTACCTTTTATCAGCAATAAAACACTTCAGCAGCATTTAATGTGCATTGCCCATGTAGAAATCAGTATATTTTCATGGTTTTGGCTTTTTGTATTTCCTAATTGGATGGTCAATTTTACCTATATTGGTCTGTTCTCATGCTGCTAATGAAGACATACTCGAGACTGTGTAATTTATAAAGGAAAGAGATTTAATTGACTCACAGTTCAGCATGGCTTGGAGAGCCCTCAGGAAACTTACAATCATGACAGAAGGGGAAGAAAACACATCTTTCTTCATATGGCAGCAACAAGGAAAAGTGCAGAGCGAAGGAGGAGAAAAGCCCCTTATAAAGCTATCAGGTCTCATGAGAACTCACTCACTATCACCAGAACAGCATGAGGGTATTCATCGCCGATTCAATTATGTCCCAGAAACTCCCTCCCACAATATGTAGGGATTATGGGAACTACAGTTCAAGATGAGATTTGGAAGGGGATACAGCCAAACCATATAATTCCACTCATGGTCCCTCCAAAATCTCATGTCCTCACATTTCAAAACCCAATTACACCTTCCCAACAGTCCCCCAAAGTCTTAACTCATTCCAGCATTAACTTGAAAGTCCGAAGTGTCGTCTGAAACAAAGCAAGTCCCTTCTACCTATAAGCCTGCAAAATCACAAGCAAGTTAGTTACTTTCCAGATACAATGGGGGTACAGGCCTTAGGTAAATACATCCATACCAAAAAGGAGAAATTGACCAAATTAAAGGGGCCACAGGCCCCATGCAAGTACAAAATCCAATAGGGCAGTCATTAAACCTTAAAGATTCAAAATGATATCATTTGACTCCATGTTTCACACCCAGTTCACACTGATGCAAGAGGTGGGCGCCCACAGCCTTGGGCAGCTCCACCTCTGTGGCTTTGCAGGGTAAAATGCCCCTCCTGGCTGCATTCATAGGCTGGCATAGAGTGTCTGCAGCTTTTCCAGATGCACTGTGCAAGCTGTTGGTGGATCTAACATCATGGGGTCCGGAGGACAGCAGCCCTTTGCTCACAGCTCCATTAGATGGTGCGCCAGTGGGGACTCAATGTCAGGGATCTGACCCCACATTTCCTTTCCACACTGCCCTAGCAGAGATTCTCCATGAGGGCTCTTCCCCTGCAGCAACCTCTGCGTGGACATCCAGGCATTTCCATACATCCTCTGAAATCGAGATGGAGGTTCCAAAACCTCTATTCTTGTCTTCTGTGCACCTGCAGAACTAATACCACATGGAATCTGCCAAGGGTTGGCACTTGCACGCTCTGCAGCCACAGCCTAATATGTACATTGGCCCCTTTTAACCATGGCTAGAGCAGCTGGGACACAGGGCACCAAGTCCCTAGGCTGCACACAGAAAGAGGGTCCCTGGGCCCTGCCCAGAAAACCATTTTTCCCTCCTAGATCTCTAGATGTGTAATGGGAGGGGCTGCCATGAAGCTCTCTGACATACCCTGGAGACATTTTCCCCATTGTCTTAGTGATTAATATTCAGTTACTTGTTACTTATGCAAATTTCTGTTGCCAACTTGAATTTCTCCCCAGAAAATGGGTTTTTCTTTTCTACTGCATTGTCAACCTGCAAATTTTTCAAATTTTTATGCTCTGCTTCCTCTTAAATGCTTTACTGCTTAGAAATTTCCTAAATCATCTCTCTCGAGTGCAAAGTTCCATAGCTCTCTAGGGCAAGAACAAAATACCATTCTCTTTGCTAAAGCATGGCAGGAGTGACCTTTACTCCAGTTCCCAGCAAGTTCCTCATCTCCATCTGAGATCACCTCAGCCTGGACTTCATTGTCCAGGTCACTATCAGCATTTTGATCAAAGCCATTCAACAAGTCTCTAAGAAGTTCCAAACTTTCCCACATCTTCCTATCTTCTGAGCCTTTCAAGTCTCTAGGAAGTTCCAAACTTTCCCATATTTTCCTATCTTCTTCTGATCCCTCCAAACTTTCCCACATTTTCCTGTCTTCTTCTGATCCCTCCAAACTGTTCCAACCTCTGCCTGTTACCGCATTCCAAAGTCACTTCTTTTTTGGGTATCTTTACATCAGCACCTCATTACCTGTACCAATTTGCTGCATTAGTCCATTCTCATACTGCTAATGAAGACATACCTGAGACTGGGTAATTTATGAACAAAAGAGGTTTAATTGACTCACAGTTCAGCATAGTTAGGGAGGACTCAGAAAACTTACAATCATGTCAGAAGGGGAAGCAAACGTGTCCTTCGTCACATGGCAGCAGCAAGGGGAAATGCTGAATGAAGCAGGGGGAAAGCACATTGTAAAACCATCAGGTCTCATGGGAATTCAATCACTATCAAGAGAACAGCATGGAGGTAACCACTCCCATGATTCAATTACTCCCACCAGGTACTTCCCACAACATGTGGGGATAATAGGAACTACAGTTCAAGATGAGATTTGGGTGGGGACACAGCCAACCATATCATTACCCAGATAAAATCTTGAGCCCATGTGGTTGTTGTGTTCAAAGAAATTTAGTTCAGCATCCAAATACAAGTAAAACTGCAAATACATCTTGCAGTCTATTTAAAGGGTCAACTTGTTACCAAGAGAAACCTGTCTCAGATGCCCCTGCCATTCATTTTCTGGGTTTCTCTCTTACAAAGCTGATGTGATGTCTCTCACTTTTGCTTTTTCCTCTGCATTAACCCCCAAATTCATCCTACAGTTTTTTTTCTTTGTATTTCCCTTTCTTTTCCTCTGTTTCTCTTTTATGTAAACCTCCATCCCATTTTCAGATTCTTTCCCACACTGATAAATTGGCTGTGCACAGTAGAGCACAGGAAAGTGCTTGCCTAAGCTATGAAGCAGGATGTGGATAATCCTATGTAATTTTTCTTGCTCCTGTTACACTGATTTCTGCAACTTTTCTTCTAGTTTCCCAGGAAAGAGACCTTGAAGTAATCTTTGACTTTTCCTGCCCTTCATTATATTGTATTGTAGTCATAACAATTTTTTAAAGCTTGGGAATTTAGACAGATTGGAATTTCTGTGACAGTCGGGCCACTTAACTACCACTTGTACTAGTAAATAACTTTTTAAAAATTAAAATTTTTTCCTTATATAAAATATGTATAATTTTAAAAATTCAATGGTATTTCTAGATTTGTAACAAAATTAATAGTTGCCCACACCACACATTCCCGCTCCCAATTCCTTCTTTTACATTTATTTCTTAAATTCTTTTGTATGTGAGAGAATTTACTTTTTTGTGTGTGTGTGAGACAGGGTCCTACTCTGTCACCCAGGCTAGAGTGCAGTGGCACAATCCCAGCTCACTGCAGCTTTAACCTCCAGGGCTCACATGATCCTTCCACCTCAGCCTCCTAAGTAGCTAGGACTACAGGTGCATGTCACCACGCCTGGCCAATTTTTAAAAATTTTCTGTAGATACAAAGTCTCACTATGTTGCCCAGGCTGGTCTCCAGTTCCTGGGCTCACATAGTCCTCTCACCTTGGCCTCCCAAAGTGCTGGGATTATAGGCATGAGCCACTATGCCTGGTCCTACACTCATATTTTCTAAGAAAGACTATTTAATGTTCTGTCCTTACTTTTTGGTTGTGTGTACAGTCCATGGACTTCCTAACTCTAGAAGACAATGATTTAACTCTCCCACCCTCACTTCCTAGACTCACACACTTATATAAACACACATAAGATCACCTCCCTTTTTTCAAAAAGTTATCCCTTTGGATTAAACTACCATTCAGTAATTATCTTGTTATAATTACATAGTTATTCACAGCCAAGACACATGCTATGATGTCCTTTTTTGTACTTGTTTTTACTAAATAACGGCCTCATTTATTTCCTTATTCACTTTTTTTTTTTTTTGAAATGGAGTCTCACACTGTCCCCCAGGTTAGAGTGCAATGGCATAATCTTGGCTCACTGCAATCTCTGCCTCCCGGGTTCAAGTGACTTTCCTGCCTCAGCCTCCGGAGTAGCTGAGATTACAGATGCCCGCCGCCATACCCGGCTAATTTTTTGTATGCTTAGTAGAGATGGGGTTTCACTACATTGGCCAGGCTAGTCTCAAACTCCTGACCTCATGATCCACCTTCCTCGGCCTCCCAAAGTGCTGGGATTACAGGCGTGAGCCACCATACCCAGCCTCACTTTCCTATCTAGCTATTATCGTCATCATCGAACTCTGAATATCCCCTTTTAAGATATTCACCCACATCAGGCATTCCATGGGATTCACTTCCTTCTGGAGACATGTCTCCTAGAGGCCTCTATCCCCTATTGCAGAAACCCTAGCTTCTGTCCTGGTACTTCCCATCTCCTCTCTCCTAAGCTGGGACTTCCTGTTTTCCAAGTCCTAAATATTATCCTCTTATTTGTTAATTTTGTATAAGAATATCCTCCAGTAGCTTTCGGAGATAAGGATATCTGAAAATATCTACGTCCTACCCACAAACAGCTAATATAGTGAGAGTTGAAGTCTATGTTAGAATTATTTTCTTCGGAATTTTGAAGTTAATGCCCCTCTGTATTCCAGCTTCCTGGGATTCTGTGGAGAATTTCCATGCCATTCTGATTTCCAGTCCTTTAAATGTGACCTTTTCATTTTTCCTTCAGGAAACTCTTTAAGATCTTTTCTTTATCCTTGGTGTTCTGAATGCTGTGGCAATGTACCTTGGTGTTGGTCTGTCTAGGTTTGTGGTGCTGGGCACCTGCTGAGTCCTTTGAATATGAGAATATATCTTCTAGACCTGGGAAGTTTTTCCTTCTCTTCATTTTCTCTATTTTTCTCTTTTGTTCCTGTTTTTCAGATGTCACATTTGTGTTTTCTCTTTTTTTTTTTTTTTTTTGTTCCATCTTCTGAGCAATACCATTGAATCCGTCCAGGAGGCCAATGAGCACTGGTCACCTGGTGGGGCCCTCTGCTCCACCTGGCTTCCATGGCCTCACCAGTCCAGTTCTGCTTCCTGCTCCCCTCATCATGAGCCTCCTGCCTATGAGAGTTTGGTCTCCTGAATTTTCTCAGTCTCTTTCCTAGGTTTCCTCCTTCTGCTTGGAGTCCTTCCTTTTCTAACCCTTTTTCAGATCCTACTTCTCCTTCCAAGCTCAGTTCACACATTTGCTCCTTGAAGCCTTTTCATCCCTGTCTTAGACTGTTCAGACTGTTCAGCCTGCTACAGCAAAGCTCTGGAGGCAGAGGTCTCCGATCGGGGACCAGCATGGTTAGGTTCTGGTGAGGCCTCTCTTCTGGGTTGCAGGCCGTCTTCTCATTGTGTCCTCCCATGATGGAAAGAGGGCAAGAGAGCTCTCTGACCTCATTATGGCTCTATTAGTATTCATGAGGCTCCACCCTCGTGATTTATTCACCTCCCAAAGGACCCACCTTCAGAGACCATCAACCAGGGATTAATTTCAACCTATGATTTTTTTGCAGGGACACAAACATTACAACCCTTACCCCTTACAACATATTTCACTTGTTGCCTGGTATTTAAAGTATGTTAATTTATGTACCCAACCACAATAAGCACTCCTTAAGACTAGAAGCCATTTCACATACTTCTTGGTGTAACCCCACAGCACTAATCAGCAATAGGTGCTGAACACCATTTGTTGATTTTACTTCAAGAAAGCCCATCAGGAAACGTAAGCCTTGTATGCTGGAGAGATTCCTTCCCAAATCCTTTAATGCATACGTGGTGCCACTTTAATTTGGTAATGTTTTCTGAGTACCTGATCAAATGCTTTGCCAAAGATTCTGAAGAAAATCAACAGAACGTTTTTCCTGGAACAATATTTGACCATTTTATTTCCCTGATGGAAAACTCATTAGCTCACCAGGGCTTATAGCAGCCCTGCTGAGACATACTGTGTGTAAGGATAGGTTTGGAGCAACATCTTAAAAAAATTGATATTATTAAAAATGGACATTTGTCAATAACTTACTTTCCAGAAAAACAAATCAGATTTCAAGGTCGTCACTCACACATGGCTGCCAAAATGTTTGCTCGGTTGTAGAGAAAAGGGTGGAACTGAAGCTAGAGGGGTGGAGTTGCGCATCACTCGAGTCCCACTTGATCTCTTGGCCCAAGGGAGCGTGTCCTGAAGGTGAGTTTAGCCATCTTAGAGACTCTGCATTAAGAAGGCTGAGACTGTGGACTGCAGAGTCCAAACTCCTTAACGTTACGACAGAGACCTGCATGATCAGATGGCACCTGTTCCTCCGTCCCTGCCACCAGGTATCCACAGGAGCCACTGGAATTCCTCAGAAGCACCCAGCCCTTACTGCCATCGCCTCTGCCCTTCCCCTCTCCCCCTGGAATTCTCTCCCACCTAATTCCGAACTGGCGAACCTGCCCGAAACCACCTTTAGCTGAAGAATAGTTCAGAGACACAATGGTGGCCGTCTGAACACCCGGCCGAGGAGTGCTCGGCGCTGACTGGGGCCAGGCCGTCCAGACATGGAGGCGAGGGTCGCACGCCAGGACGTCCCGGCTCCGTCCCCAAGCGTCGCGGCGGGTCCAGACCGCGCGAGCCCCCTGCCGTCCCCGTTTCCGGGCCGGCCGCCTGGGCCGCGCTCGCACGACTGCAGCCTGAGGCCCCGGACGCCAGCGGTCCTTCACGCCTTCGGCAGGACAAAGACCGGCATCCAGCGCCCAGACACCGTCCCGGCCGCAGAACAGCGCAGGAACAAAGAGGTTCAAGGGCGGCGCCCGCCGGGGCAGCTACTGGACTGCGCGATCCGCGGCCCACGAGCACCCGCGCGGTTACTGTGGCGACGGGCCGAGGCGTCTCGCTCCGCCGGCGCCTGCGCGTCCCACCCCCTCCCCCACCCACGACGCCTGCGCGCCTCACGCTCGCTGCGGTTACGCAGGCCCCGCCCCTGTGAGCGGGGCCAGGTCCCGAGCGGAAGCGCCTTGAGCGGAAGCGGAAGTCAGCGGACGGCGGCGGCGGTGGTTGACGCGGCTGGGCCTGGTGTGTGGCGGGCTCGTCTGCGGCTGGTGCTGGCGTATTTCTAGGTAGGGCCGGGCCCCTCCCGGCTTGTGTAACCGTCTGTTACCCGCGTCCGACCCTCGTGCGCGTCGAGCCCCTGGGCCTCTGCCCGCTCCCGGATGCCATCCTGGCTGTGCCTCTGTCCTTGTCACCGCGCTGCGACGTCATGGGATCTTCGCGTCTCCGCTGCCGGGCCCGTCGTCACCCCGGTCCCTGAGCAGAGCCCTCCCGCCGGGCCCTAGTCCCCGTCATCGCTTGCCTGCCCCGTCTTGAGGTCATCTCTGACCCCGACTCCCTCCCTTAAGATGTGTGTTTTGCTCCTATATGTCATTTTTGGGTCAGATCTGCAATTCATAGCTGCACGACTTTGCTGGTCGTTTCTAGAAAGACGTTCTTTGAGCCGGGCGCGGTGGCTCAAGCCTGTAATCCCAGCACTTTGGGAGGCCGAGGCGGGTGGATCACGAGGTCAAGAGATCGAGACCATCCTGGTCAACATGGTGAAACCCC
>NW_016107942.1:535334-542386 GCF_001604975.1 Cebus imitator
ACAGACAGCAAGTTTCTGTCTCAGAATAAAAAAAAAAAAAAAAAAAAAAAAAAAAAAAAAAAAAAAAAAAAAAACAAAAAAAAAAACAAAGACGTTCTTTGATCTCTTAACACCTTTCTCTTATCTGTGGGCCATCCCTGAGTCAGGGCCCCAGTTCCTTGTGGAAAGACAGACGTCGTTCCCTGCCAGCAAGGAGTTTACAGACCAGTGGGCTAACACAGATCGTCAAGCAGATCCCACAGTGCAGAAGGAAAAGGTTACCTTAGACGGTGAGTTGGCCAGGAGGGGCTAGGAGGTCTCCATAAAGGGGGACTTGAGCAGTTTTGAGTAAGTAGGAGCTGGGAGATGAACGAGGGCTGAGAGCCTATTCCTGGAAGTAAGAACAGGAATGTTTAAGATATGAAGGTTTCAGACAGTCTGACATATTCTGGGAACTGGGAGTTGCGCATTTGTGAGACAAGAAACGTTGGTTAGGGATGGGGAATGGCAGGAAAGAAGCTAAAGAGAATGTGGGGCAAGGAATTGATGTGATCAGATCTTAGCATTAAAGAGATTAAGTCTGGCAGATATGGGGATGCGGGTCAGGGTGGCTGCAGACGGGCAATAGGCTTTCGTAGTCGTTCAGGAACTGGAAACCCCAAAGTGGTAGTGGAGAGAACCTGGAGGTAAAGAAGTGAGGGGGTGGGCTTTCTGATGGCTTGACCCCTTGAGTAGAGAAGTGCAGAGAGGGAAAAGCCCAGAATGGGGACCATGTCTTGAGCAGCAGCGTCCTAACCATCGTCTCCCAAATATGTGAGAGCATCTTATCTGCAGCTTTACTCCCAAGTTCCTCCATGTCTAGGTTCATGCATTTGTTTTTAAGCTGACTCTGGCCTCCCCTCCTCGTAGGCTCTTTGACCTGCCCATCTTTGGACTTTGCTGTTAGGAGCCACCCTCTGCCACTACAGCCTTCACACACACTGTGTTCTGATGTCCTCATCATCCTATTTCTCCCAGCTCCATCAATAATGGGGTTTTCCCCTGACTTTACCATTCCTTTTGTTTTGGAACTCTAATTGAGCCTTCTTACCCTTGCATTCTTGAAAAATACCAACACCATAGCTGGATCAGGGTTCTCACTGCTCATTTTCATCCTTCCGGACACACACACCCCATTTTGTGACTACCTTGACCTTACCTCCCAGTTTTTTTTGTTTAGTTTCTAACCACCTAATCTTCCAGACACATTGAAATCTGATCTCCTGTGGCCCACTGAGAAAACTACAGTAGGTGACATCTGTGGTAATGTAGTTTTTAGCATTCTGAGATTCTACCCCATCCATGAACTTGAATCTGGATATCAATTATGGGGCAGATTTACTATAAAGCTAATGAAATTCAGGTTTCTGGGTCTGTCATTTGCATGGGCCCTACCTAAGCACTGTGACTTCAGAGATCTTGTGTTTATAATTTGTATTCTTTTTTGAAAAGAGGGTTGCCAAATGGTATGTTTCAAGTCTTTCACAACTTAGATCCCTGCAAAACTGGCTGTTTGTCATATCCTGCCTTGATATTTGCATTTTTGTCCTTCAGACACCTTCCCTTCTCTTCTCCACCTCCTACTCCTTCCCCTTCTAATGTGTGCTTTTTATTTAGGCAGGGAGAAAAATATGTGAACGAATGGAACTGATCAAGTTCCTGCCATAACCTGACTTTATTTAGCTCTAGTGTCAGGAGGGAGATGTCAGAGCTTAGTAACTCAGCATGTTGGGCAGGATCTTTGTAACTTCTTTGTTGCAAGCTTAAATGCCTGTATTGTTAGATTTATTTCACTGCTGAAGTGCCACTCCCTTTAAGAAAAGGTTGATGCCAAGAAGGATAGTCGGCTTAATTGAAATCATAAAAGCAGCTCTTAACTCCATGGAAACTAGGGTTACACACTATGTAAATTCACACAGGAATTTATTGCAAGTTTTGATTTATTACTTTAAAAATGCCGCCAGTTATTTTTACAGAGCTTTATAATGGGTACAAATAACTTTAATTTGTGTTGTGTTGGAAAATCTTCAGATTTAAAACATGTTTAAAGTTTAAATTGTTTATGCAAATATAAGGTATTTCTAGGGGAGTTTTTATTAGAAGTTTTAAATCTCCCTAATATGAGAAGTAAATAATTATCTTATTTTTACAAATAAGGAAATCAGTGATTTACAAATAAGGAAATCAGTGGTATGCAAAAAGGTTAAATGATTGGTCTTCAGCTGTACAGTAAATCAGTGCCTCCGCTAGCCAAAAAAGCCAGCTTTTGAGTACTGTTTTGCTTATAAACGAATATTAATAAAGGGTGATCTGTTTTAGTCAGCTCTTACCAAATTATATCCTTTGGTGTATCCATGTATTACATGTGTCTGTGCACATCTGTGTGTATCTACACACTAGGTTCTATAAAAGTGGGCAGTGTTAATACTGTTCCTATTAGGACTTTAGTCCAAATAATTAATTCAATATATATTCATGCAACGTATCATAAAGCCATTTACAATAATACCATGTCTAACAATGACAAGAGGACATTAACTTTTTGGACAGCAGAGGAATTTTCTGGCTAGATTAGGTATTTGCCCATTCAGCACCTAAATATCCTATTTAGGATGGAAATCTTCCTACAGAATATCATTTCTCTATGTTCTGTTTTTTTTTTGAGACGGAGTCACACTCTGTCACCCAGGCTGGAGTGCAGTGGCGTGATCTCGGCTCTCTGCAGCCTCTACCTCCTGGGTTCAAGCAATTCTACCTCAGCCACCTGAGTAGCTGGGAGTATAGGCACCCGCCACTGCGCCTGGCTAATTTTTGTATTTTTAGTAGAAATGATGTTTCACCATCTTGGCCAGGCTGGTCTCGAACTCCTGACCTTGTGATCCACCTTCCTTGGCTTCCCAAAGTGCTGGGATTACAGGCATGAGCCACCGTGCCCAGCCCTCTATGTTCTTAAATAGAATGTGCTGACTGTTATGTAAATTTTCCTCAATTTTCTTAAGTGACCATTTTAAATATAATTTGTTATGTTGTGATGTGAACAGTAGTACTGTTCGGGTTCTTGAGGAATATATAGCTGTTTCCTGTGGGAATTTTCTGCATCTTTCCCCCTTTTGGTTTTTTGAGACAGAGTTTCGCTTGTTACCCTGGCTGGAGTGAAATGGTGCCATCTCGGCTCACCGCAACCTCTGCCTCCTGGGTTCAAGCTATTCTCCTGCCTCAGCCTCCCGAGTAACTGGGATTATTACAGTCATGTGCCACCACATCTGGCTAATTCTGTATTTTTAATAGAATAAAAATACATTTTTTATTCTACTAAACGGGTTTCTCCATGTTGCTCAGGCTGGTCTTGAACTCCCAACCTCAGGTGATCCTGACCTCATGTTGCTCAGGCTGGCCTTGGCCTCCCAAAGTGCTGGGATTACAGGTGTGAGCCACCGCACCGGGCACATCTTTCCACTTTTTAAAGTTTTCTGTCAGATTCTTGCCTTGGGTCAGCTGTTAGCACTTCTAACTGCTGTCAGTTTTCCTGTCCAAAGTTGTACCTTTATATTTTTCTCTGCTGTGGGTTTAGGAGCTAATTGTTAGAACTGATTAAAAAAGTAGTCCGTAGATGATAATAAGAGCCTAAGTGTCTTGTGAATAAGTTGTTGATGCTGCATCAGCTTCTAAGGGGTTTTATAGAGCACAGTGTGGGTAGGAAAGGCCAAGGGCACCCGAGTTCCGGGTTGCTGGGAAAAGCCAGAGACTTCTTTATTCCCAGTCCTCCTCTTAGGGCCTACCCATAGACTAGTGACTGGGAATAACATGAGAAGGAGAGATCTCAGGTAAGGACACATCTGACAGGGTGGCTCTGTGGCGAGGCCTTTTCCCCACTGGCAGCACGCAGCAGTGGCCAGATTACTAACCTAGAGCAGTGCTGAGTGAGGGTTACGGCCTAGTGAGAGGAAGCCTGGCTATGGAGTCAGGCGGATTCAAATCCTGGCCTCCTTGTTAATTATTGCTTGTGGCTTCAGGCAGGTGACTTCACTTGGTACAAAGTTTGCTGCCCCCAACAAAGCTACTCCTGGCTTCTTTGCTGTTAGAATGTGTCTGACCAAAGAGGCTGCACAAAAACTGTTGGTGTGCTCTAATCCCAGCCAGTGGGACTAGAGGGGCTGCCATGGGGCTTTTGGAGTAGACTGCACACACTTAGACAGTTGGGTACATTTTGATATATGTGTTACAGCTCCCACTCAAAGCGCTCTGCTTTTCAGAGGACTCCGAGTCTTTACCGCCTTCCTCGTGTTCATGGTCTTAACTGGGGACTTGTCTTATTCATTGCTATATCTACAGCTCCTAACACAGTCCTTGGAGCACAGAAAATCCTGAATGAGTGTGCGTGAATGTGGGAATTTGGTGGAGTTTAGATCTTTATCTGTGGTGTATAGAAGAGGGTCTGTCTGCCCTTCTTTTTCTTCTGCGATAGGAAGTGGCCCTGAATCCCTCTAGCCTTGAGATTCTCCCATAATAGGGAGGGAGAGTGGATACTGAACAACCATAACAATTCGTTCACGATGGACCATCTGTCTCCACTCTTGCTGCCTCCACCCATCCCCACAACACAGGCAGAGCAGTGTTTCTGAAACATACTTGATTGAGTCTTGAGTGACATCCCATTTCCCTTTGGATAAAGTGTAGACATTTCAGCATGGTTTGCCAGGTCTTTCACTCATCTGGCCCCAGCTTCTCCAACAGCATCTCATCTCTTCATCTTCTCTTAAAGTAGGTTCTAGACACATTGAAGGTATTTTTTTTGTTTGTTTGTTTGTTTTTTTTTATTTCCGCATTTGATGAACACATTTATGCATACAATTGCAAGTTAAACTACTTAATCGAGCAGATGTTTTAAGCACTTAATAATTGGAAAAAAGATACCTTAAGGGCATCTAAAGCACTTCCTCCTAGTTGCTGAAGCCTCCCTCTGGCCACACCTGCCTGTCTTCAGGCCTTGCCTTGAGCACTCTTTCCTCAGGGGATTGTCTTAGAGCCCAAAGGGAGGTTGGCTTTCCCTGCTGAGAATTCCCCAGTGAAAATTACCTTCTCTGCCCTATACTTGTGTTCAAGAGACTGTTGCCTGCTGGAGGGCAGGGACCTCATCTGTCTTGTTCATAGCTCAGTGTCTACTCCAATGCCTGACATAAAGGTGCTTGCTGAATGAGTAAGCCAAATTTATTTTCAAATAAAATTACCTGGTATTGTTGAAGAGAACTGAATATTCATGAGTTACAGGTGGGTCTACTCTTGAGACAATGCTGTTGGAGAAAAACTACCAATGTGCCTATGCTGTGACTCAGCAGCTTCTTGTCTAAGATATTAAGGAAATGATCAGGGGTCTCTCAAAGATTTGTATACAAGGATGCATTTCATGTTCTTAGTTATGGCATGCAGTATCAGAAATAACCCAGGTGTTCTCCAGTGGAATTAAGAACTCATGTCCACATGGTGCATCTGTTATATATGACACTGTGGGAGAATAGTAACAACATGAGTTGGGACTATATTTATAACAAATTAGTCACAAAAATAGATTATAAAAGTATGATCTCAGTTTTAGAAGCTGTGAATAGTAGAAAAAGGCTAGAAATATGTAAAATGTTGAAAAATATTTTCCTTTTTCTGAATTTTCTGCAAAAACATGGTTAATTTTTTGATCAGAATTTTTTTTACAAATTAATATATTTCCCAATATTAAAAAGTATTCTAGCTTATAACAATTTTGAATACAATAAAACCTTACTGAAATTTGTCTTTGTTTTAAATTTTTTGATAATTTAAGAATTTTGACACGTTGGGCTGATTTTCCTAAATTTTAAGCAATTGATAAATATGTTTAATAAACAAATTTATAGTATAATTATAAATAAAATATTACCACAACAATGTATGGGGCAGATCTTATGACCCTCGTTTGCAGATAAGGAAAATGGAAGTAATGTGCTTAAGTTTTCAGTATCACTGTTACTAAGTGGCAGTTAGAATCTGGACTATTGCATTTTATTCTGGAACTTTTTCTTTTATTAACAAAACTCTGCCTGTCATTCTCCCACCTCCCCTGTGACATCTGCTGGCACCAGTGGTCATGGCCAGACTGTTCTGAGATATCCTCCAGGGCACCCTGAGTCTAGACATCTATTCCTAGAAATTCTAAAGTACATAATAGCTATAGGCTTTCTTTGAGGTGCCATTGTTAAAATTCTGACATTTGTTCAAACAGTAGGAAGATTTTACTCAGTGCTATGGAGGGGAGCGATCTGGCTCAACTCTGAATCAGTGTAGACAGCTGGGGATTTACAACCAAGGAGCCGAGTGAGGGGTGTGGGGATGGGAAATTTCTAAGGGAAGATAACGGGGATAGGGAGATTCTTGCTGTAGGCAGGCCAGCATGGTCAGATATCAAAAGTGGGTTCTCTTTAAATTGATTTAGCAGGATTCTTGCTAAAAGCCCCAGATTGAGGCCTGGTAGAGAAGAGGGCTTAAGGGCCCTAACAAAAGTGTGGTGAAGGTGAGAGTCTTTATCCGTGGTTGGGAATTCTTGTAAAACTCAGCAGTTTAATGAGCCGTGTATGGATAACTTCTGAAGCATCAAGACCAACTTAACTGGCACCTACCCTTAGTTTATTTATTTACCTGGTTGTTTGTGCATTCGTAAATAATAAACCTTCAGCAGATACTATACTGTGTGCTGGCAAGGGATAAATATTAATCTCTTGGGATTTTTGGCCCCTGTTCTCACCCACCTGGTGTTTAAGGGGTCCTTGTGAGTTTCACTTTTTAGGCGGGGGAGGAGAAGAAAGAAGAAACAACGACCTCAGATACTCCACGTCAAGCAATGGGGGAACATCACTGGGAGAGCCTGGGCCGAGGCCCAGCCAGAAGTTACCACTGAAAGAAAAATTACTTCATACTAGGAAAGAAAACAAGAGAAAAGAAGGCTTCATGTTTTGTGCTGTTGTGCTGGGCCATTGTTTCAGACCCATCCAAGATTATTTAATTTT
>NW_016107942.1:542773-561453 GCF_001604975.1 Cebus imitator
ACCCTTGCTCATTACTGCTTGTGTGAGTTAACATCTTTTAGCTTTTGACAGTTATGCTTTGACATGGTTTGGATGCTGGGGATGTGTTAAGGTGATTAAAGCAGCCAGATATTGGTTGTCCTGCAGAGGCTGCTGTCTGTGTGGCAAGTTTCCTTGGGTTGTCTGTTAAGTCCAACATCCTGTGTCCAGAGTGACCCTAGACAAGTCGTCCTTACTATGTGTGCATTTGTTTATGCTGAGCACATCGCTCTTAACCTCAAGTGTTTGTAAGTTGAAAGATTATACCAAAGGAGTTTCTGGATTTCTCTTTCCTCTTTCCACTTCCTGGTTTACTGGTAACCCAATACCCAGGACTGGTCTGGCTGTCAAAGAAGAATGAGCCAGCCCTGGGAATAAGGCAGCCTCCAGCTGTACCTTCCACCTGCCGCAGCTACTGACATGGCTTTGTTTCCCAGACCCTTTGTAAGCTGCTTGAGGACAGCGATTCTAATTCACACTGCTTCTTTGACCATAATTGAAGTCTGTAACTTATTGATTCCTGATTTCTCTTTATACGTTGTCCTTGGATTAATTCATTATTCATTCAAATACTGGGCCTATCCCATGCAGATGTTGTGCTAGGTGCTGGGATAAGACAGGATGGTGAGACCCACCTTCATGGGTGTGATTCCCAAAGGGTCCCAGGCCCTGTTTGGGGCAGTTAGACTCATCCCTAATGAGAAATAACTTATGTTTTCTTTCTAAACAACAATTACCTAGATAATGAAAATTTCTTATATAATTTGCAGGTGGAATGAGTTTTATATACACATATTTTCCCCAGTCATCCTAGAATAACCACCTTTAGAAAGTGAAAAGTCTCCATATATGTTTTTAGCAATGAAAGGCTTAAAAAAGAAAAAAAAATTAAAGCAATATCCACAGAATCTCTATCTTTTCAGACATTTTATTCCCTACCTCATTAATTGCATTGATGAGTGGATGTTGTGAATATTTAGCACTTTGAAGATCCTGAAATACCAGAAGTTATCCTCTAGTATCACAAGTTCCCAAAACCTTCGCTACCCCAATATTTCTTTGTAAATCCGACAAAGAACACATTTTAATATCATACTCCTGAAGTAACACATGATTCAAAATGTGAGAAATTGGCAGTATGAAAGGAAGAACCAGTAACTGTTTAATTAAAAGTGAGCTTTTTACTACTGGGATGAAAAGAAGGAAAAACATTTTAATACAATCAATGTCAAGGACTGAGCCTGACTTACTGTGAAATAAAGAGAATGTTTTGAGCAATTCATTGTTGTTAGTTGCAGTTTTAGTAGAAAATGCTTGAAATAAAAATCCCTTATTATTGGTAAGGGAAGGGGCAGCTGCCCCAAATGTGGCAAGAGCCGCTGTGCAAATGGGGCTTCGCCTTTCTGGAAGTGAAGGAAGAAGATTTGTTTGGCTCCCTTTCCCAGCTTTCTCTCCATGTGTGACTTGGCTTCCTGTGTGTCTTGAACAGTCTAACCAGCAACTCTGGCAGCTGCCTGGCCTGAGAGCCCACTGGCTGCTGGCTTCTGACCATAGTGGGCATATAGTGGACCTTAGCACCTGGCTTGCAGTCAGGTTCAGTCCTCTGCTTTGACTGTATTCAAATGCTGTTCCTTATTTTTCCTTCTTGCTGTCCAGGGTCTCTCCTGGGCCCACAGCAGCCAGGACAGGGCTCGGTGAAAGGAGTGAGGCCTTCCCTCGCAGCATAGAAGCCAAGTCACACTCCAGATTTGTGAGGCTTATCTTTGGCCAGCTCATCATCAGCAAACCGTTCAAGACCTGTTTAATTTAAAGCCAGGCATAGAGCAGTAGTCTAGAGCTGGTGAAATCTAAACCTTCTTTTAAAATCTGTTTTGACCAACATTTTATGTATTCTTGTATTCCCTTCCCAACACCTGTCTCCTGCCTACTGTGTTGAAATAACAAATGAAAAAAATACCCTTTTTCAGTAGTAAGAGTGTACCCTTCCTGGACATAGGATCCATGCCCGGGGATTCAAAATGTAGAACCACGTTATAGTTGAGACAGTCACATTATGAAGCCCAGTTTCCACTTTAAAAACTCAAATATCTTGGCTGTGTTTCCAAGATAAACTCTTTCCAAGGAACAATAAATACTGTAGTGATTTGGTGTATATGTATTAATGTATCCCATTGTATTTAATAACTTCATGAGCGAGCCTTCTCTAAATTTCAACATAAAATGTGTGCTATTTATGTTCACCCAATGTTTGCAAATTTTCATTATGTAATGAAAATTCCATTATTGTGACTATTAAATGAATACCCTCATATTCTACTGTTAGGAGCTAGAGACCATTAAAAATCAGTAAATTCTGGCTGGGCACAGTGGCTCATGTCTGTAATCCTATCACTCTGGGAGGCTGCAGCAAGAGGATCACTTAAGCTCAAGAGTTTGAGACCAGCCTGGACCATACAGCATAGTGAGATCTTGTCTTTACTTAAAAAAAAAAAAAAAAAAAATTAGCCAGGTGTGGTGGCAGCTGAGGCAGGAGGATTGCATGAGCCTTGTAGATTGAGGCTGCAGTGAACTGTGAGGGTACCACTGCACTCCAGGCTAGGCAATAGAGTGAGACCTGGTCTCCAAAAAAAAAAAAAAATCAGTGAATTCTTAGAAGATAGTTCTGTGAAGATGCCTTTTCTCAACCTAGTATTTATTGTTTCTTCGTTTGTAAGATAAAGCTGATAATATTTATATGTCAGGGTCATCCTAAAGGTTAGTATGTATATGAGAAGTGCCCACATCTGTCTGGTAGCTGGGAAATACCCTAAACATGAGAGATACTCATGGACTTAGTCATCTTATGACAGCTGCCTTCAGCCTGTCTAGGAGAGGCATCATTTGTTTTGTGTTGCTGTTTTGCGTATTAAGAATTTTTTGTTGTGTTTTATCAAAGGCCATAAAGCCTGCATGACTCTTAAAGAAAACTATAGTCAAAAAAGCATAAATCATAAATATGTCAGCATGGAGTTTTTCTAACCATTGATGCACATGATTGCCTATTTGAAGAGCCCCTTTTATCATGTCATATACAATATTGTGCTCATACCTTTTCCAGATTCCAAATTCTAACTTTAAACTACTTTGTATCTGTTTTTAAATTTTCAAATGGGAGTTACTATGCAAAGTCAGTTAGTCACTATATCAGATATTACGACATTTGGCATAGTGAATTTTATGTGGCTTTCTTAACACCTCTATTCAGGTATATGTGACACATGTTTACAGTATACAGTTTGGTAAGTTTTAACATACGCATATGCTTGTAAAACCATGACCACTAAGTGGTGAATGTATCTGTCACCCCTAGAAGTGTCCCCTTGGTAATCCTTCCCCCCACTGTCTGTCCTCATCCCAGACAACCACTGATCTGCTTTCTGTCACTACAGATTAGCTTAACTCTTAATGAACTAGAATTTTATATAAGTTGAATCATAGTGTATACTCTTTTTCTTTGGCTTCTTTTACTCAGACAAATTATCTTGAGAATCATCCATGTAGTGTGTTTTAATTTATGTTTTAGATTTTAACAGTAACTTGAGTTCCTAAAGAGAAATACTACTACTTTGAAAATTTAACCTCTTTTTGAATTTTATCAAGAAATCTCTTGAATGATAGTCTTAGTGCAAACATTGTCTTAGTGAAAAGACTGCTACACTCTCTTGTCCTTGTGCAAGTCCAACTCAAGTAATTAACTTATACTTAGGTAAAGTTCCTCATATGCTTGAATTGAGAACTCTTCAGGCTCCTAACCAGCATATCCTGTTACCTTGGAGACAAAAATGTTTTTGGAAACAGTGCGTTTGCTTTGAAAAGTGCTGTATGTCTAATGATAATGCCATAATTACTGATTAATTTATTTTTCTTTCCAGATCCTTTCCCAGAGTTCAGTTATGGGCGTGAGAGGCTTGCAAGGATTTGTGGGAAGTACTTGCCCACATATATGTACAGTAGTAAATTTCAAAGAACTGGCAGAGCACCACCGAAGCAAGTATCCTGGATGTACCCCTACCATTGTGGTTGATGCCATGTGTTGTCTCAGATACTGGTATACTCCAGACTCTTGGATCTGCGGTGGCCAGTGGCGAGAATACTTTTCTGCTTTGCGAGGTTTTGTTAAAACGTTTACGGCGGTTGGGATCAAGTTGATATTCTTCTTTGATGGCATGGTGGAGCAGGATAAGAGAGATGAATGGGTGAAACGAAGACTTAAGAACAACAGGGAGATATCCAGGATTTTTCATTACATCAAGTCACACAAGGAGCAGCCAGGCAGGAACATGTTCTTCATCCCCTCTGGGCTTGCTGTGTTTACACGATTTGCTCTAAAGACACTGGGCCAGGAAACTTTGTGTTCCTTACAGGAGGCAGATTATGAGGTGGCTTCGTATGGTCTCCAGCATAACTGTCTTGGGATTCTTGGGGAAGACACTGATTACCTAATTTATGACACTTGTCCCTACTTTTCAATTAGTGAGCTCTGCCTAGAGAGCCTGGACACCATCATGCTCTGCAGAGAGAAGCTCTGTGAGAGTCTGGGCCTCTGTGTGGCTGACCTTCCTCTTTTGGCCTGCCTCCTTGGCAACGACATAATCCCAGAGGGCATGTTTGAAAGCTTTAGATACAAATGCTTATCATCCTACACCTCTGTTAAAGAGAACTTTGACAAAAAAGGTAACATTATATTAGCTGTGTCAGACCATATATCGAAAGTTCTTCACTTGTATCAAGGTGAGAAAAAATTAGAAGAGCTGTTACCTCTGGGACCAAACAAAGCTCTTTTTTATAAAGGAATGGCATCGTATCTTTTACCAGGACAGAAATCTCCATGGTTTTTCCAAAAGCCCAAAAATGTAATAACTTTGGATAAGCAAGTTATATCTATGAGTTCAGACCCTGAATCCAGGCAAGAAGTTCCCATGTGTACAGACCCTGAATCCAGGCAAGAAGTTCCCATGTGTACAGACCCTGAATCCAGGCAAGAAGTTTCCATGTGTACAGACCCTGAATCCAGGCAAGAAGTTCCCATGTGTACAGACCCTGAATCCAGGCAAGAAGTTCCTATGTGTACAGGCCCTGAATCCAGGCAAGAAGTTTTAATGTGGACAGACTCTGAATCTAGGCAAGAAATTATCATGTATACAGGCCATGAATCCAAACAGGAAGTTCCTGTATGTACAGATCCTATATCCAAGCAAGAAGATTCCATGTGTACACACCCTGAAATCAATCAAAAATTACCTATAGCAACAGATCCTGAATTTAAGCTTATATGTACAAATCCTGAAATTAAACAAGAAGACCCTGCCAACATGGGGCTTGAAATAAAGCAACAAGTAACCATGGTTTCAGACACTGAAATCTTAAAGGTATGTGAATATGCCCAGCCAATATGCCATGATTGAAAATATATCCACTGATGGATTTGTCAGGGAAGATCCATTACTGCCTTAGTGTTTGGGCACTGCGAGAGGATGCACAACAGAAGTCTGTAAGTCTCGTTAGGAAGTGTGACGTGTGTGAAAACTCATAACTAATGTTTGATACTGTCAGATGAATATTATAGAAAAGTGCCATAAGAATAGGAGAGAGAGAACATTGTGGGTTAAAGTATAGGGAGAAGGCTGGCTGCGGTGGCTCATGCCTGTAATCCCAGCACTTTGGGAGGCCGAGGCAGGTAATCACCTGAGGTCAGAAGTTCAAGACCAGCCTGACCAACATGGTGAAACGCCATCTCTACTAAAAATACAAAAATTAGTCAGGTGTGGTGGCACATACCTGTAATCTCAGCTACTTGGGAGGCCGAGGCAGGAGATTCTTCTGAACCTGGAAGGCAGAGGTTGCAGTGAGCTGAGATCATGCCACTTGTGCTCCAGCCTGGGCAACATGAGCAAAACTCCGTCTCAAAAAATAAAGTACAGGGAGAAGTTCCCCAAAGAGGTAGAACTGGAGCCAGACCTTAATGGTAGCCAAAATATGCATTGAATAGGCTAAGACGTGGGAGTTGTGGAAGTACTAAAGGTGTAGTGTTTTGAATCTGCGTCACTGAGGGCACAGGGTGAAAGGTCAGGCTGGAGTGGGTTTTGCGGGAAGAAGCAAGAAGGAAAAAATGGGAAAAGGTAGACAATCATAGCCACATTGGGAAGGTTATTAAATGCCACAGGAGGAATTTGGACTTAGTTCTGAAAGTATTATAGAGCGAAGATTTTTGTTGGGGGGGGAGGCATGACATTTGAGTTCTGTGCTAGGTGTATTACATAACTTCTCATTAGATCCTCTCAACAGCCCTGTGAGATAGACCTATCCTTGTTTTACAGAAGAGATCTGCGTCCACATAAGTATCTCAAAGGAACCTCAACAAATTCTAAACCAAACTCAACCATCTTAACCACACACCTTTCCTTATTCCCAGCACTGTGAGCGCCACCATCTTTCAGTCTAGTTGCAACTACAGAGATCTGTAAGGAAGCTCCTGCTCCTAGTCTGATGGAAAACTCAGGCCTGGACAGCAGCTGAGCAGCTGAGCAGCTGTGTGGTGAGGCCTGGAAAGCAGTGATGTGAACATGCCAGCCAACCAGCCAAGGGCTTTCCTGGAACACCATTGTCACCTCCCACCTCCGGATCCTCTGTGTGTGGTTGTTTTGATCTGGTCCCCTTCCACCTCCTGGCTCTTGCTGCCATCCCTTATTTGTATATGGCCTTGCACGTGTCCTCTGTGGACTTGGGGTCTGTCTGTGAAGGCTGGTCTTCATAAACACTGGCTTGTATGCACCCTGCTGATAGGACCCTCCCTTGGCCTTCCCGTTTGAGTTAATATGCAGGACATCCCACCCATATTCCGCTAGATTAGGTCAGACCACAGATGGCATCAGGTATATTATGGAATAACGTAGGACTTGATTTTCACACTCATTGAGGAGGCATTCGATTTTTTTTAGCAGGTATATTGATGCGATCAGATTTTTGGGTTTTGAAACATTACACTGCAGAGAGTGGATTTAAAGTGGCCATTGCAGAAACTCAGGTAAAATACAAAAGAGCTACAATTAGGAAAATGGTAGTGGAAATAGGAAGACAGAAATTCAGGAAATGGTCTCAGCAGTGAAACTAATAAATAAGTCTTGCTGTGGAGATGAGGTTCCCTTGAGCACCGGGGATGGTAGATGTTGTTATCTAAGGAAGAAGGAGGAAAAGTTTTTACAGGGAGAATTAACTGGGTTATATTTGAGTTGAGTAGATGGCACCTCTAACACATGTTCTAGTGAAATGTGGGCCTAAAGTTCTGTTACTGACAGGAGACAGACATCTGGAAGTCATCCCATTTTATGTGTGAAGTAAAAGAACATGTGTGATGGAGACTTAAGAGACAGTGCACTGAGAGATCAGGAGTGAGCAGAGGAGAACGGAGAATAAGGAGAGACTAATTCCCGCAAAAGTCCAAGGAGACAGGTTTCAAGAGAATGAGAAAAGAAATGGTCAGGAGTGTCAAATGCTACAAAGGTAAGAAGTATAGTAGGACTAGATATAGGCAGTTAGGTCCACAATTGGGAGGTCTTGGTGACCTCAGGGAGTTACTGTAGCACAGGATTGAGAGTGGAGGCAAAGACTGCAGGGAGTTTGGCAGTAGAAGAGTCTTTGTTGGGGAAGGTGGGGTCAAGGAGAGTCCCCACAGGGAGTTCCCTGGCAAAGTGGTGGGTCGAGTGTTGTTCACATGTATTGAACTTAATTGTATCTTTGAAAACAATTTTGAAGTTTCTCACATCGCCCTTACATTTTCCCTATAAAAATGTTTTGCAATGTCATCTTCCAACCCTATCTAATAGGCAACTAAAATTCAAACGTTTGTTTTAACCATACGCACTCACCCTGGGAAAATGCTGTGGGCACAGCAGTTACATTGAGTACACACACAACCACAGCTATATATCTGTGTCTTCTCTATGTCAGCATTTTGGAAGATCAGTTGAGTTTTTGTTTGTTTGTTTCTTTCTTTCTTAGGGTCTCACTGTCATCCAGGTTGGAGTGCAGTGGCATAATAGCCTCTGCCCCCCGTGTTCAAGCGATTCTCCCATCTCAGCCTCCTGAATAGGGAGGCAGAGTTTATTACAGGTGTACGCCACCACGTCTAGCTAAGTTTTGTATTTAGTAGAGATGGGTTTTCACCATGTTGCCAGGCTGGCCTCGAACTCCTTACTTCAAGTGATCCTCCCACCTCGACCTCCCAAAGTGCTGGAATTACAGGCATGAGCCACTGCACTTGGCTAGATAGTCTTATAATAATCTTATAAAACATTCATTGGCAGTGAGCTGTGCCAGACCTCGGGACAAGTGCTTTTCTTACATTGACTCATTTAATCCTCACAATAGTCCTGTGAGCCTGGCACTTTTTTTTTTTTTTTTTTTTTTTTTTAATTAAACCCATTTTCTTTAGGAAGAAAGTAAGGAACAGAAAGATTCAGACTCAAGCCTACCAGTCATGAATCAGCATAACTATGACCATTTGAGTAAATGAGGCACACGCTCTTAGGATTCAGAGGTTCTGGTATTCCAGGTTATGCTAGCATCACATTTTCATGCCTTTAGTAGTAGACTATTTGGATTTAAATTTTGACTAGTAATCTAGATGAATTTATCTCACACTAATAAGAATGTTCTTCACAGGAAGGTAAAACCTATATATTTAGACTGTGATAGACCTTCTGATCTTAACTACTTATTTAATGAGAAAGTGGAATTAGTTTAAATCCTGTATCTGATCACCTACCATGAGCCAGCACTGTCTTAACTTTACAGCGGAGAAGTGCCTGTGCCTGACACATCGTTTACACTCAATAAACAATTTCTGAATAAATGAGTGCATGAATACAGTATGGTTTCTAACACTAAGCAGCTTAGAGTTTAATAAGGGAGGCAGACCAGACAGCTGTGCTACAGGGACTGGGATATGAGCTTTATAAGGCAAGCTGGAGGTTGGTCCTGGCTAAGGGAGGAGGGGAGGGTAGTATGAGGCGAACCTTAAAGGGAAAAGAATTGTGAAGTGGGAGGCTGGGAAAGATTGGAAGAGAAAGACATTATGGGTGAGGTAAGTTCTTACGGGCACAAGTGAAGGTAGAAGTGGATTGAGTACTCGAGAAACAGTGCACGTGTTCTGTTGAGACTGGATTATGGCAGTTTCTATGAGGGTGAAATGGTGTTCAAGTCTAGAAAAAGGAGATTGAGGCTTTATAGTGGGGCCTTGAAATGTTATGGTGAAGGATCTGTGGTAGCCATTCAAATGTTTTGAATAGGGTAGCAAAGTTTTCAAAGACAGTGTGGCAGTGGTGTGAAGGATGGGTTGGAAAGGGGAGAAACCGGGCTAGGGGATTAAGACCCTTTCATAGCAATACTGGTGAGAAGTAGTGAGCACCTGGGTACTAGGAGGGTATCAAGGAGACAACAGTGAGATACTGTGGAAGATAAGACTGTAGACGTTTGGAGAAAGGAGGAGGAGTAATAGAAAGTTTTGAAATTGGTAGTCCGCACATGGCCAGCCAGGTTTCCCAACACTGTTTATTAAATGGAATCCTTTTCCCCATTGCCTGTTTTTGTCTGGTTTTTCAAAGATCAGGTGGTTGTAGATGTGTGGCCTTACTTCTGAGGCCTTTGTTCTGTTCCATTGGTCTATATCTCTGTTTTGGTACCAGTATCATGCCATTTTGATTACTGTAGCCTTGTAGTATAGTTTGAAGTCAGGTAGCATGATGCCCCCATCTTTGTTCTTTTTGCTTAGGATTGCCTGGCTGTGCAGGCTCTTTTTTGGTTCCATATGAAGTTTAAGATGGTTTTTTCCAGTTCTGTGTAGAAGGTCAATGGTAGTTTGATGGGGATAGCATTGAATCTATAAATTACTTTGGGCAGTATGGCCATTTTCATGATAACTGATTCTTCCTAACCATGAGCATGGAATGTTTTTCCATCTATTTGTGTCCTCTCTTATTTCCTTGAGCAGTGGTTTGTAGTTCTCCTTGAAGAGGTCCTTCACATTCCTTTGTTAGTTGTATTCCTAGGTATTTTATTCTCTTTGTAGCAGTTGTGAATGGGAGTTCACTCTTGATTTGGTTCTCTGTCTGTTATTGGTATATAGGAATGCTTATGATTTTTGCACATTGATTTTATATCCTGAGAGTTTGTTGAAGTTGCTTATCAGCTTAAGGAGATTTTGGGCTGAGACAATGGGGTCTTCTAAATATACAATCATGTCATCTGTAAATAGAGACAATTCGACTTCCTCTATTCCTAATGGAATACCCTTTATTTCTTTTTCTTGCCTGTTTTGCTCTGGCTAGAACTTCCTGTACTATGTTGAATAGGAGTGGTGAGAGAGGTCACCCTTGCTACTGCCAGTTTTCAAAAGGAATGCTTCCAGTTTTTGCCCATTCAGTACAATATTGGCTGTTGGTTTGTCATAAATAGCTTTTATTATACATTCCATCGATACCTAGTTTATTGAGTTTTTAGCATAAATGGCTGTTGAATTTCGTTGAAGGCCTTTTCTGCAGTTATTGAGATAATCATGTGGTTTTTGTCTTTGGTTCTGTTTATGTGATAGATCACAGTTAGAGATTTGCATATGTTGAACCAGCCTTGCATCCCCGGGGATGAAGTCTACTTGATCATGAGGGATAAGCCTTTTGATGTGCTGTTGCTTTCGGTTTGTCAGTATTTTATGGAAGATTTTTGCATGATGTTCCTCATGGATATTGACCTGAAATTTTCTTTTTTAGTTGTATCTCTGCCAGGTTTTGGTATTAGGATGATGTTGGTCTCATAAAATGGATTAGGGAAGATTATCTCTTTTTGTATTGTTTGGAATAATTTCAGAAGGAATGGTACGAGTTCCTCTTTGTACGTCTGGTAGAATATGGCTGTGAACCCGTCTGGACCTGGACTTTTTTTGGTTGGTAGGCTATTAATTGCTGTCTCTACTTCAGACCTTGTTATTGGTCTATTCAGGGATTCAGCTTCTTCCTGGTTTAGTCTTGGGAGGATGTAAGTGTCCAGGAATGTATCCATTTCTTCTAGTTTTACTGGTTTATGTGCATATAGTTGTTTGTAGTAATCTCTGATAGTAGTTTGTATTTCTGTGGAATTGGTGGTAATATCCCCTTTATCATTTTTTGTTACAGCTATTCGATTCTTCTCTCTTTTCTTTTTTATTAGTCTGGCTAGTGGTCTATCTATTTTGTTGATCTTTTCAAAACACTGGCTCCTGGATTTATTGATTTTTTTTCTGAAGAGTTTTTTTGTGTCTCTATCTCCTTCAGTTCTCCTCTGATCTTGGTTATTTCTTGTCTTCTGCCAGCTGTTGAATTTGTTTGATCTTGCTCTTCTAGCTCTTTTAATTTTGACGATAGGGTGTCGATTTTAGATCTTTGCTCGCTTTTCATATGGGAGTTTATTGCTATAAATTTCCCTCTAGACACTGCTTTAAATGTGTCCCAGAAATTCTGGTATGTTGTGTCTTCATTCTCATAGGTTTCGAAGAACATCTTTATTTCTGCCTTCGTTTCATTATTTATCCATTAATCATTCAGGAGCAGGTTGTTCAGTTTCCATGTAGTGTGCAGTTTTCAGTGAGTTCTTAATCCTGAGTTTTAATTTGATTGCACTGTGGTCTGAGAGTCTGGTTGTTATAATTTCTGTTCTTTTGCATTTGCTGAGGAGTGATTTACTTCCAATTATGTGGTCAATTTTAGAGTAAGTGCGATGTGGTGCTGAGAAGAATGTATATTCTGTGGATTTGGGGTGGAGAGTTCTGTAGATGTCTATTAGGTCCACTTGGTCCAGGTCTGCATTCAAGGCCTGGATATCTGTGTTAATTTTCTGTCTCATTGATCTAATAGTGACAGTGGAGTGTTAAGTCTCCCACTATTATTGTGTGGGAGTCTAAGTCTCTTTGTAGGTTGTTAAGAACTTCCTTTATGTATCTGGGTGCTCCTGTATTGGGTGCGTACATATTTAGGATCGTTAGATCTTCTTGTTGCATTGATCCTTTTACCATTATATAATGCCCTTCTTTGTCTCTTTTGATCTTTGTTGGTTTAAAGTTTGTTGAATCTGGAAACCATCATTCTCAGCAAACTGACACAGGAAAAGAAAACCAAACACTGCATGTTCTCACTCGTAAGTGGGTGTTGAACAATGAGAACACATGGACACAGGGAGGGAAACATCACACACTGGGGTCTGTTGTGGGGTGGAGAGCTAGGGGAGGGTTAGCAGGGGATGGGGAGATTAGGGAGAGATAACATTAGGAGAAATACCTAATGTAGGTGAAGGGGGGATGGAGGCAGCAAACCACCATGGCATGTGTATACCTATGTAACAATCCTGCAAGTTCTGCACATGTATCCCAGAGCTTAAAGTAAAATTAAAATAGAAAAGAAAAGAAATTGGTAGTCCGAAGGAAAGAAAACATGGCAACTTGATGTCATGAATTTGAGTGTCAATTACTGCATTTCTGAGGGCCTTAAAAAACTGGCATATGATGAAAGGCATTGACTTTTTCTATTTGAAGGTTACTGTTTTGTTTTCAAGGAGAAATTCAGTTGTATTTAAATTTCAAACAGGTTGCTAGAGCACATCACGTCCAAGCAGAAAGCTACCTGGTGTACAACATCATGAGCAGTGGAGAGATTGAGTGCAGCAACACCTTGGAAGATGAGCTTGACCAGGCCTTACCCAGCCAGGCCTTCATTTACCGACCCATTAGACAGCGTGTTTACTCACTCCTATTGGAAAACTGTCAAGGTGAGAATTGGTTGGTCCCTCTTAGTAATGCTTCTATTTGGAGTTGAATCCTGAGAAACTGGCCAGATGAAATACAGTGCAGTCTTTTAGGACATGGAGACAGTTAAATGGGTTTTGTTTCCCTGTCAAATCTATGATTGAGGATAACACTGACATCTGTAAAAAATTAAGTATAAATGCCATGGGACATCTATATCTAATTAGCAGGCGGTTGATCAGTATGCATTAAAAGAAGAATGCATTATTTCTATAAAATATTTCTATAAAATACCATATGAAAAGGTATTTAGGCTTTTTTTAAAAAATGTGAAAACTCTTTCCTCCTGTAGGGGAGTGTAGGGTATGCCTATTATTAGAAGAAAACAATGTCTACTTAGTCTTCCCTCAAAATGTGATTTTTATAAAATAATTTTACAAAATCTAATACATCATATTTTTAAGTACAATTTTCCTCTAGAGTTTTTGTAATGAAATTTATGTTTTTTTTCTCATCTATATTTCCATTATGTACTTAGCGAAACAGTGAAAATGAGAGGAATTTTAACACTAAGGAGAAAGTTAACTCACCATTCAAAATAGTTTTGGGGGAAATTAGGAGTGTGGAAGAACACTTCAAATTAGAAACCAGAGATGCTTAATGTATTTAGTGACCTTCTATTTAAGTAAGGCCTTGTTCTTTTTAGACAGAAATCTTAGACAGGTGCTTTATGGTCTGTTTTGAGAGTGTGTTGATAAGAAACATAGTCTACACACTATTAACAGGATAAGAGATAGAAGGAGCAGGATGCCAGTGAAA
Organism: Cebus imitator; assembly: GCF_001604975.1. Lineage (NCBI taxonomy): Eukaryota > Metazoa > Chordata > Mammalia > Primates > Cebidae > Cebus > Cebus imitator. Next base: position 556,416 of record NW_016107942.1, read on the forward strand.
GGGTATCTGTGGTCCATTTGCCTAAACATTGTGGTTTCCAAACATGTCAATATTATTCTGTTGTTCCAGAAAGTGAACATTTACATAATCTAAAAGTGGTGACAGAATCATCTGATGAAAAAGTCATCATTATTATTTTTGGATGATGGGGCTCATGGGTAGTGGGGTTATTTAAATCTAGTTTTCATTAGATTCTTGTAGCACTCTCAGCGTGCATTGCTTTCTCCCATACATGCTGCAAGAGTTCACCTCTGTGACCTGAAGAAGAAGACACAAGAAAGATGTTTAAGCTGATTTACAAACAGAAATAAAGAACCTGTGTAATAAACTCTGGAGCCAAATATTATTTAAATTATTTTTAAAATTTCCTTTTCTATGGGCTCTCCACCCACATTCTTTCTTAACATGGATGTTTGCACATCGACTAATGATGGAAAAAAGAGATCTTCCTCATGAAAACATTTTTACATTAATAATATTGGAATTATTTTCAGACTATTTCATTAAATGAGATTAAACTACATAAAATTCACTAACCTAAATTTCATACTTTGTTTATGTAATGTATTTACGACCATATGGATAACTTTATTAGATAACCACATAAACAGGAAAAACCATTCACACTGAGTTTGTCTTCACAGTTGATCTTTAGTTTCTTTCTTTCTCCTTCAAATTTTTGGCTTTCTGCATGAAGTTTACATTATTAAGATATGAAAATAAAATGCTGTTTTTGCTGATTTATATATGATGATAATAACCAAGCATATTCTATGTTATTTGTTTGGCTTAGTTTATAATCCCATTTGTATTTGAAAGTGTTGTATATTTTGCAGTTGTTGAGTAGAGTGTTTTATAAATATCAGTAGTGTTAATAAGGTTATTCAAGTCTTACTGATTTTCTGTCTACTTGTTCTTAGTTCCTGAGAGAAAAGGGTTAAAAACTCCAGCTCTTATTTATCTGTTTATTCCTTCAGTTCTGTCAGTTTTTGCTTTAGACGTTTTGAAACTCTGTTGTTAGGTGCAAATGCATTGAGGACTCTTAGTTTCTTAATGAATCGACCCTTTTAACAGGACAGTTCACTTTTAAAAACATGGTGATATGCCTGTCCTAAAGTTGTCTGCTTTATAGTAATGTAGTCACTTCAGTACTCTTACTGTTAACGTTTGCATGATATGGTATTTTTTGCTATCCTTTTGCTTTTAAACTATTTCTTTACATCTAAAGTACATCTCTTTTAAAAGCAGCATGTCAAATGTCATAGTCTCTTTCTTTTAATTGCAATGTTCACACTGAATGTAACTTTTGGCATAATTAGTGCTCAGTCTTCCATTTTGCTCTTTGTTCTTTTTTTTCCCAACTTATTTTCTCATTTTCGTACTTCTTTTGGATTAGTTGAATAATTTTTAGCATTGTGTTTTATGCACTCATTTGGATTATTAGATTTACCTTTTTTAAAAAACAAAAGTGTTTGGTCTAGGTTTACAGTATCTATTAGATTGGTGCAAAAGTAATTGCGGTTTTTGAAATTACTTTTAATATTTTAACATCATCTATCAAATAATATATCATGTTACTTATAATATAAAAACCTTATAACTGTATGTTTTCATCCTCCCCAACATTTTTCCTATTATTTTATGTCTTGTACAAATGTATATTTTCTTAAATTTGAAATAATTACAGATTCACAGGAAGTTGCAAGAATAGTACATAGATTCCCATGTAACATTCACTCAGATTCCTCCAAAGGTGACATATGGGTGTGGTATATTATCAAAGCCAGAAAGTTCACATCAGTTACAATGTTAACTAAACTGCAGACCGTCTTCACTTGTTGTGCCAGTTTTTGCATGCATGCATTTATCTGTGTGGGTATGTAGGTCTGTGAAAGATCCTGCAACCATTACCACAGTCGAGATGCAGAGCTGCCTGTCACCACTCCCTCCATGTGCTTCTTGGTCCTGGTATTCTTTCTTCCCCCAGATGCTGCCCTCTGGCAACTGCTAATCTGTTTTTCATCTCTATGTTCTTGTTCATTTGAAAATGTTATATAAATGGCAGCATATATTATGTAACCCTTGGAGATTATGCATATGTTTTAAACCCTATAAAACATGATTTAAAATTTTTTAGTTTAAATTGGGAGTTGACACACTTTTTTTTCTGTGAGGGGTCAGGTAGTAATAAATATTACAGGTTTTGAGGACCCCCCCCTCAGCAAACAGTCCCTGTCACAGCTACCCAATCCTGCTATTGTTGTGCAAGAGCAGCCATAGACAATATGTAAATGAATGAGTGTGGCTATGTGCCAGTAAGCCTTTATTTAATTTTCGTATGTGACAAAATTTGAATTTTATTTATTTATTTATTTAGAGACGGTCTCACCCTGTTGCCCAGGCTAGAGTGCAGTGGTCACAGCTCACTGTGGCCTTCAACTCCAAGGCTGAAGCCTCAGCCCCTTGGGTAACTGAGATGACAGGCATGTGCACCCAGCTAATTAAAAAAAAATTTTTTGGCCGGGCGCGGTGGCTCACGCCTGTAATCCCAGCACTTTGGGAGGCCGAGGCGGGTGGATCACGAGGTCAAGAGATCGAGACCATCCTGGTCAACATGGTGAAACCCCGTCTCTACTAAAAATACAAAAAATTAGCTGGGCATGGTGGTGTGTGCCTGTAATCCCAGCTACTCAGGAGGCTGAGGCAGGAGAATTGCCTGAACCCAGGAGGCGGAGGTTGCGGTGAGCCGAGATCGCGCCATTGCACTCCAGCCTGGGTAATAAGAGCGAAACTCCGTCTCAAAAAAAAAAAAAATTTAAAATATTTTTAAAAATATTCTTAAAAACATTTTTCTAACCATTAAAAAAATATGAAAAACACAATTAGCTTTCAGGCTGTATAAAAGCAGGAAAATGTGACCCGTGAGCTGTAGTTTGCCAATTCCTACTTTAAATAATCAATTATCTTTTACAGAAATTAAGAAACAAGAAAAAGTCTTATATATATACCGTTTCCTGTGCTTGATCTTTGCATAGATCCAAGTTTTTCATCTAGTGTCATCTTCATCAAAATAACTTGCTTTGACATTTCTTGTGGTACACAGTTTTAAGTTTTCTGAGTTTTTTTTTCCCCTGAGAATGTCTTTACAGATAGGTATCACTTAACAACAGGAATACATCCTAAGAAATATGTCCTTAGGCAATTTGTTGTTGTGGGAAGCCTAGAAGGTATAGCCCACTACACACCTAGATCATATGGTGTAGCCCATTGCCCCCAGGCTACAAACCACTGCAGCATGCAGACTACTGAAAACTGTTGGCAGCTGTAACATAATGGGAAGTATTCGTGTATCTAAACATACCTAAACGTAGAAAAGGCAGTAAAAATACGGTATCAAAAGATAAATATGGTGCCCCTTTGTAGGCCACTTGCCATGCATGGACTTTGCAGGACTAGAAGCTGCTTTGGTGAGTCAATGAGTGAGTCAGGAGTGAATGGGAAGGCCAGGACGTGAGTGTGCACTGCTGTAGGCTTTATAAACACTGCGCACTTAGGGCTATGCTACATTCATAAAAATTATTTCTTTCCTCAACATCAATTAACTTACTGTAACTTTTTTACTTTATAAACTTTAAATTTTTTTTAACTGTTTGACTCTTATAATAACAACTTGCTTAAATACAAACATACTATACAACTATACAAAAATATTTTCTTTCTTTATATCATTCTGTAAGCCTTTTTCTATTAGAAAAACTTTTTAACTCTACCTTCTGAGTTCATACTTAAAAAAAATTTTTTTTGAACTTTTTTGTTAAAAATTCAGACACAGGCATACACATTTGTCTAGGATTACATAGGGTCAGGATCATCAAGGTGTCACTAGGAACATGTATGCAGTCTGTCACTGGTTGGATCATCGTTACTCAGGGCAGGACTGTATTTCATCTTTATTTGAAGGGTATAGTTTTGCTGCATATACAATTTTAGGTAGTTTTTTTGTTTGGCACTTTAAGGATGACACTATATTTTCTTCTGGCTTGTGTAGTGTCTCCTGAGACGACAAGGCTCATCTTTATCGTTGTTCCCCATGTGTAATGTGCTTTTTTCCTCTGGCTGTCTTTACAATTCCTCTCCTGTTTGCTGGATTTTGAGTAAGGTTCACTCTGCTCCCTTCATGGGATTTTGAACTTCTTGAATCCATGGGTTTATATTTCCTACCAAATTTGGAAGAAAAGAACATTTTTTGTAAGATTTTTTCTGTCTCAATCTCTTTGCCTATTCCTGTGGGCCATTTACTGACTCTTCCACCTACAGGGTCCACATATTTTGCTTATTTTCATGTCTAGTATCTTTCTTTAAAAAAAATATTTTATTGCATTTTAAGTTTTGGGATACATTTGAAGAAAATGCAGGATTGTTGCATATATACATACATGGCAATGTGGTTTGCTGCCTTCCTCCCCATCACCTATATCTGGCATTTCTCCCCATGTTATCCCTCCCCAACTCCCCACTCCCACTGTCCCTCCCCTACAGACCCCAGTGTGTGATAACCCCTTCCCTGTGTCCATGTGTTCTCATTGTTCAACACCCGCCTATGAGTGAGAACATGTGGTGTTTGATTTTCCGTTCTTGTGTCAGTTTGCTGAGAATGATGGTTTCCAGGTTCATCCATGTCCCTACAAAGGACACGAACTCATCATTTTTGATGGCTGCATAGTATTCCATGGTGTAAATGTGCCACATTTTCCCTATCCAGTCTATCATCGATGGGCATTTGGGTTGGTTCCAGGTCTTTGCTATTGTAAACAGTGTTGCAATGAATATTTGTGTGCATGTGTTCTTATAATAGAACGATTTATAATCCTTTGGAATATACCCAGTAATGGGATTGCTGGGTCAAATGGAATTTCTATTTCTAGGTACTTGAGGAATCGCCACACTGTCTTCCACAATGGTTGAACTAATTTACACTCCCACCAACAGTGTAAAAATGTTATTTCTCCACATCCTCTCCAGCATCTGTTGTCTCCAG
>NW_016107942.1:562928-568925 GCF_001604975.1 Cebus imitator
GAGAGGGCATCCTTGTCTAGTGCCAGATTTCAAAGGGGATGCTTCCAGTTTTTGCCCATTCACTATGACATTGGCTGTAGGTTTGTCGTAAATAGCTTTTATTATTTTGAGATATGTTTTGTCAATACCTAGTTTATTGAGGGTTTTTAACATAAAGGGCTGTTGAATTTTGTCAAAGGCCTTCTGTGCATCAATTGAGATAGATAATCATGTGGTTTTTGTCTTTGGTTCTGTTTATGTGGTGAATTACGTTTATAGACTTGTGTATATTAAACCAGCCTTGCATTCCTGGGATGAATCCTACTTGATCATAGTGAATAAGCTTTTTGATGCACTGTTGCTGTCGGTTTGCCAGTATTTTATTGAAGATTTTTTGCATCTGTGTTCATCACGGATATTGGCCTGAAGTTTTCTTTTCTTGCTGAGTCTCTGCCGGGTTTCTGGCATCAGGATGATGTTGGTCTCATAAAATGATTTGGGAACAATTCCCTCTTTTTGGATTGTTTGGAATAGTTTCAGAAGGAATGGTGCCAGCTCCTCTTTGTATGTCTTGTAGAATTCGGCTGTGAACCCATCTGGACCTGGGCTTTTTTTGGGTGGTAGGCTCTTCATTGCTGCCTCAACTTCAGAACTTGTTATGGGTCTATTCAGGGTTTTGACATCTTCCTGGTTTAGGCTTGGGAGGGTGCAAGTGTCTAGGAATTTATCCATTTCTTCCAGATTTACTATTTTATGTGCATGGAGTTGTTTGTAATCTCTAATGATGGTTTGTATTTCTGTGGAATCAGTGGTGATATCCCCTTTATCGTTTTTTTATTGCATCTATTTGATTATTCTCTCTTTTCTTTTTTATTAATCTGGCTACTGTTCTGTTGATCTTTTTGAAAAACCAGCTCCTGGATTTATTGATTTTTTTAAAGGGTTTTTTTGTGTGTCTATCACCTTCAGTTCTGCTCTGATCTTAGTTATTTCTTGTCTTCTGCTAGGTTTTGAGTTTTTTTTCGATCTTGCTCCTCTACCTCTCAATTTTGATGATAGGGTGTCAATTTTAGATCTCTCCCTGCTTCTCCTGTGGGCATTTATTGTTATATATTTTTCTCTAGACCCTGCTTTAAATGTGTCCCAGAGATTCTGGTATGTTGTGTCTTTGTTCTCGTTGGTTTCGAAGAACATCTTTATTTCTGCCTTCATTTCATTGTTTATCCAGTCAACATTCAAGAGCCAGTTGTTCAGTTTCCATGAAGCTGTGCGGTTCTGAGTTAGTTTCTGAATTCTGAGTTCTAACTTGATTGGACTGTGGTCTGAGAGACTGTTTGTTATGATTTCCATTCTTTTGTATTTGCTGAGGAGTGAGTTACTTCCAATTATGTTGTCAGTTTTAGAGTAGGTGTGATGTGGTGCTGAGAAGAATGTGTATTCTGTGGATTTGGGGTGGAGAGTTCTGTAAAAGTCTATTAGGTTTGCTTGGTCCAGGTCTGAGTTCAAATCCTGGATATCCTTGTTTATTTTCTGTCTCGTTGGTCTGTCTAATATTGACAATGGGGTGTTAAAGTCTCCCACTATTATTGTGTGGGAGTCTAAGTCTCTTTGTAAGTCATTAAGAACTTGCTTTGTGTATCTGGGTGCTCCTGTATTGGGTGCGTGTATATTTAGGATTGTTAGCTGTTCTTGTTGCATTGAACCTTTAGCATTATGTAATGTGCTTCTTTGTCTCTTTTGATCTGCCTTGCTTTAAAGTCTGTTTCATCAGAGATGAGAATTGCAACTCCTGCTTTTTTTTGCTCTCCATTTGCTTGGTAAATCTTCCTCCATCCCTTTATGTTGAACCTTTGTGTATCCTTGCATATGAGATGGGTTTCCTGGATACAGCACACCAATGGGTTTTGGCTTTTTATACAATTTGCCAGTCTGTCTTTTGATTGGGGTGTTTAGCCCATTCACATTTAGTGTTAATATTGTTACATGTGAATTTGATCCTGCTATTTTGATGCTAGCTGGCTGTTTTGCCCATTAGTTGATGCAGTTTCTTCATTGTGTTTATGCTCTTTACCATTTGGTATGTTTTTGGAGTGTCTGGTACCGGTTGTTCCTTTCTGTGTTTAGTGCCTCTTTCAGGAGCGCTTGTAAAGCAGGCCTGGTGGTGATGAAATCTCTAAGCAATTGCTTGTTTGCAAAGGATTTTGTTTTTCCTTCAATTATGAAGCTTAGTTTGGCTGGATATGAAATTCTGGGTCGAAAGTTCTTTTCTTTAAGGATGTTGAATATTGGCCCCCACTCTCTTCTGGCTTGTAGGATTTCTGCTGAGAGATCTGCTGTGAGTCTGATGGGCTTCCTTTTTTGGGTAACCTGACCTTTGTTTCTGGCAGCCCTTAGCATTTTCTCCTTCATTTCAACCCTTGTGAATCTGCTGATTGTGTGCCTTTGGCTTGCTCTTCTTGAGGCATATCTTTGTGTGTTCTCTTTATTTCCTGGACCTGAATATTGGCCTGCCTTGCTAGATTGGGGAAGTTTTCCTGGATAATATCCTGAATAATATTTTCCAGCTTGGATTCATTCTCTCTGTCACATTCATGTATACCTATCAAATGTAGATTAGGCTTTTTCACATAGTCCCATATTTCTTGGAGACTTTGTTAATTACTTTTTATCCTTTTTTACTCTAATCTTGCCATCTCATTTTATTTCATTGAGTTGATCTTCAACCTCTGATGTCCTTTCTTCTGCTTGGTCAATTCGGCTGTTGAAACTTGTATGCTTTGCTAAGTTCTCATGTTGTGTTTTTCAGCTCCATCAATTCACTTGTATTCCTAAGTTGTTTATTCTTCTTAGCATTTTGTCAAATCTTTTTTCAAGGTTCTTAGTTTGTTTGCATTGGTTTAGAACATGTTCTTTTAGCTCAGAGAAGTTTCTTATTACCCACCTTCTCATGCCTGATTCTGTCAATTCATCACACTCATTCTCCATCCAGCCTTGTTCCCTTGCTGGTGAGGAGTTGTGATTCCTTGTAGGAGAAACATTCTGGTTTGGGGTGTTTTTATCCGTTTGGCACTGGTTTCTTCCCATCTTTTTGGATTTATCCACCTGTCGTCTTTGTAGTTGTTGACTTTCAGATTGGGTCTCTGAATTGACGTCCATTTTGTTGATGATGACATTATTTCTTTCTGTTTCATAGTTTTCCTTCTAACAGTCTGGCCCCTCTGCTGTAGGACTGCTGAGGTCCACTCCTGGTCCTGCTTGCCTGGAGATCTCCTGTAGCGACTGCAGAACAGTAGGGGTTGCTGCCAGTTTCTTCTGCTATCTTTGTCCCAGAAGGATACCCACCCAATGTCAGTCTGAGCTCTCCTTTATGAGTTGACTCTTTGGATATACAGGGGTCAGGGAGCTGCTTGAGGGGACAGTCTGTCCTTTATAGGACCTCAAGTGCTGAGCTGTGAGCTCTGTTATTCATTCAGAGCTACTGGGCAGGTACGTTTTAAGTCTGCTGCTGTAGAATTCATTAACACCCCCCCCCTGCTTTTTTTCCCCAGGTTCTCTGTCCCGGCTAGTTAGGGCTTTAATTATGAGTTTCTGTTGTGCTGCTGCCTTTTTTCAGGGCTGCCCTGCCCAGCGAGCAGGCAACCTAGTCACTGTCTGCCTGCAGAGGCTTTGCTGAGCCCCTGTGTGCTCCACCCAGCTGCCTTGTGAACTTCCCTGCAGTCCTGTTTATATGGGTATAGTAAGAACTGCCTCAGCAATGGTGGCCCACCTATATAATGGTGGAGTCTGTAATGGTGGGTTGCCTTGGCAATGGCGGGCTGCCTCAGCATTGGCGGACTACCTCCATATTGGTGGACTGTCTTGGTAATGGTGACGCCCCCCTCCAACACACACACACACACACACACAGAGCTGGGCCATCCGGGTTCACCTGTGCTTGATGTGAGACCCTCAATCTAGAGCATTTCAGATTGCTGTTTTTTTGTGGGGGTGAGACCAGCCGAGCCTGGTCACCTAGCTCCCTGCCTGAGGGCCCTTTTTTTTTTTTTTAAGTTGAACGGTTGACTGTTTCCCAGTCGCCTGTTGAAAAGGCGCTAGGAACTGTGTGATTTCCCATGCGGTAACCCACTGCGCCAGCTGAAACGGCCATGCTGAGATCCGTGGTGCTTTTTTGCCCGGGAATCTCCTGGCCTGGCTCCCTGTTTCAGTCCCCTATTTTATCAGTTGCATGGGAGCTCCAATCGCTCTGGAGCTCCAATCGCCAGCTAAAACGGTGCCCGGACCTGTGTATTTTGTATGAAGAACCGCAGCTCCCTGGCACCGGCCAAAACAGCCATGCCGGCCAAAACAGCCGCAGTGGTGACCCGTGAGGCCCCTCCATCTGGGAATCTCCTGGTCTGTGGGCAACAAAAATCCATCTGGAAATGCAGTGCCCAGTCATCCTCCGTGCTTTTGCTAGGAGCTGCAATCCTGAGCTGCTCCTAATCGGCCATCTTTGGTCTGTTTCTCTTATGGATTTTTTGAAGGGTTTTTTTGTGTCTCTATCTCCTTCAGTTCTGCTCTGATCTCAGTTATTTCTTGTCTTCTGCTAGGTTTTGAGTTTTTTTGATCTTGCTTCGCTAGCTCTTTCAAGTTTGACAATAGGGTGTCGATTTAGATCTTTCCTTGCTTCTCAGTCTCAACACCACACCACATCTACTCTAAAAGTGACCACATAATTGGAAGTAAATCACTCCCCTGTAAATGCAAAAGAATGGAAATCATAACAAACAGTCTCTCAGACCACAGTGCAATCAAGTTAGAACTTGGAACTCAGAAACTAAGTAAGAACCGCACAACTTCATGGAAACTGAACAACTGGCTCTTGAATGTTGACTGGATAAACAATGAAATGAAGGCGGAAATAAAGATGTTTGTCAAAACCAACGAGAATGAAGACACAACATACCATAATCTCTAGGACACATTTAAAGCAGTGTCTTTTGATTGTATGCCAGAACATTTTGGATACTAAGAAGAGTATTGAGTTTTTGTTCTGTCAGGCAGTTAATTTACCTGTTCCTTCCAACCCTTGCCTTTACAGTTTATTAGCGTGTGTTTATTGTAGCTTTTACTTTGCAGGTAGCATAGCCCTCCTCCTAAGACAGGGCCTTCTGGGCTATCACCAGAGTCCCCGAGGTGTAGGATGAGGTGTCTTCATTTTTGCTGATAGCAGAAACTCCACTGTCTTCAAGCCCAGTGGAAGCTCCATTGGTTGGTCAGCCCCAGAACCTTGCCTGGCTTCTCTTGAGTCTTGCCGGATAGCTCTGTCTTCAGCCACAGTCTAAAGGGCAATTGCTGTCTGCCCACTGCCTTGCTCTCTGGTGCCCTGTCCTGCAGATCCTAGCCTCAATAGTCTTGATCTTGTATCTCTGTATTCTCATCTCAGGAACTATCTCCCTCACTAGGATACAGTCTGGATAGTGCCCATTGTCCATCACACGAATGCAGTTGCTAGAACGGTTTCTTCAGTTCAAGCATTGACAGTAGGAAGGCTGGTCAGTGGCTTTGCCCATTCACAGATGACCACCCCCACTGTCCCCTGGCCAGTGGCTCTGCCCTATGATGAATGACCGCCCCCACTGTCCCCTGCTCAGTGTCTCTGCCCCATGATGACCACCCCCACTGTCCCCTGCTCAGTGTCTCTGCCCCATGATGACCACCCCCACTGTTCCCTGCTCAGTGTCTCTGCCCCATCATGACCACCCCCACTGTCCCCTGCTCAGTGCTCTGCCCCATCATGACCACCCCCACTGTCCCCTGCTCAGTGCTCTGCCCCATCATGACCACCCCCACTGTCCCCTGCTCAGTGTCTCTGCCCCATCATGACCACTCCCACTGTCCCCTGCTCAGTGACTCTGCCCCATCATGACCACTCCCACTGTCACCTGCTCAGTGCTCTGCCCCATCATGACCACCCCCACTGTCCCCTGCTCAGTGCTCTGCCCCATCATGACCACCCCCACTGTCCCCTGCTCAGTG
>NW_016107942.1:569550-587699 GCF_001604975.1 Cebus imitator
CCCACTGTCCCCTGCTCAGTGCTCTGCCCCATCATGACCACCCCCACTGTCCCCTGCTCAGTGACTCTGCTCCATCATGACCACCCCCACTGTCCCCTGCTCAGTGCTCTGCCCCATCATGACCACTCCCACTGTCCCCTGCTCAGTGCTCTGCCCCATGATGAATGACCACTCCCACTGTCCCCTGCTCAGTGACTCTGCTCCATCACGGCCACACTCACTGTCCTGTGGCATCACAGGTGCTGATAATGCCGAGTGCAAAGTCGAGTTCTGGAGTGATTCATGTTCCTTCTTTGCTGACTTTTTTTTTTTTTTTCCTTTTAGAAGGCTTTGAGATGTTCTCTTTATCCTGTATTTAGCAAATTTCTTTTGTTCCTGTTTCTGCTGGAACTGCTGTGAAATACATGTGGGACTTCCTTGATTGATACTCTTTCTTCATCTTTTGATTCCTGTTTTTGTCTTTTTGTCCTTCATTATGGGAACATCTCTCCACTTTATTTCTCGGCTCTTTTATAGAAAAGTGCCCCCTCTTTCCTTCTCTTCATCAAAGCCTGCTTCCCCCATGCCCTGGATCAAGCCCGCTACCTCTCTGTCCCTTATCGAAGCCCTCTGCCCAACTTCACCAGCCATCTGACTGACAATCACATTTGTGCTGGAATGTTTGACATTTGGGGGATACCACCTCTTCTCTTCCCCTTTAGGCAGCTGTTCTGTGTTGACCTCCTCACTTCAGAATTCCTCAGTTACACCCACCCTGCCTTTATCTGGCCTTGCTTTAAAAAACTGTATCCATGTTAATTGGCAAATTCCAGCAGTTTTCTTGTAGTGTTTTCTAAACAGTGTGAGAGGGTAGGGAGGAAGGACATTGCAGCAGTCATTAACGTGGTAAACTCTCTCTGCCATATTATTGTTTACTTACCCAGATTATCCTGAGGATTTTGTCAGTTTCAGAGGTTATGGTTCTTGATGGAATGAACAGATTACCTTTGTATTGGAGGATAATAAATTAATTGTTGGATAACTAGGGTTACTCAGTCACCTTGGATTTGAGAGCTCACATATTTATGGACTTTGAATTGGCCACCTAGGCAGAGCTGGGTCTGTGACACTGTGAGCCTAGTGCCACATGCACTCACACATCTACTGACCCAACTGTCTTTCTTAGATGTCGCCAGCACCTGCCCGGCTGTCAAGGAGTGGTTTGTGTACCCGGGGAACCCACTGAGGCACCCAGACCTCGTCAGGCCGCTGCAGATGACCGTTCCAGGTACAGACAGCCTTTCTTTAAATGAACCACAGATCTTTCCATTCTGTGATAAAACTCTAAGAATGGATCAGTTATGGAAAGCATGTTTAACCAGAACTGCACAAATACTAGTTTTCATTTAAACCTTTGGCCCATGATTAATATATCCAATCTAATAAAGTCCTAAAATAAAGGAAGGATGACGCTGTGGCGGGTTTGCCCTGGACCATCTGCGGCAGTGCTCTGCCTCTTTCTCCATCCACCCTGCTCCAGGTCCACAGCAGTGGAGAAAGAGAAGAGATGGAGGGTGGCCGTGGTCAGGTCCTGTTGCTGCCGCAGTCCCAGCGCCTGACATCTAGTCATTGCTTGGTAGATGTCCCTGAAGTTTAACAGGATAGATTCTTAATATTCTGCTTGAATCAACTACCTTGTTTTCTCCCCACTACTGAAAGTGTATTTTGATGAGTTCTGGAACCAGAAAGAGAAGATAAAGGAGGATTATTTATCTGGAAAAAATGGTTATATTTTCATGGGTAGTATCTTAATGAGAGGTAAGGAAAAACAAAGTCCACCTACAGATTAGCTGAAGTATATGCAAAGAGCAGCCTTTCTTCCTCAGAGTTTGTAGTATCTGGAAAAGGTCAGGAATGTACAACTGTCGGGGTAGGTTTCTACATACAAACAGTTAAGTGGCAGGCACCTATAATCTCAGCTACTTGGGAGGCTGAGGCAGGAGAATTGCTGGAACCCGGGAGGTAGACATTGCAATGAGCCAACATCATACCATTGCACTCCTGCCAGGGCGACAAAGCAAGACTCCTTCTGGAGCTCCTTCCAGAAGCAGAACCCAATATATGGTCCAAGCCCTGCATGGATTAGGTATTTGTCCTATTACTGTCCCTCCCCTTGACCCCAATCCCCCAGTAGGCCCCAGTGTGTGATGTTCCCCTTCTTATGTCCATGTGTTCTCATTGTTCAGCTCACACTTATGAGTGAGAACATGTGGTATTTGGTTTTCTGTTCCTGTATTAGTTTACTGAGAATGATGGTTTCCAGCTTCATCCATGTTCCTGCAAAAAAAAAATTCTTTTTTATGGCTGCGTAGTATTCCATGGTATGTATGTGCCACATTTTCTTTATCCAGTCTGTCATTGATGGGCATTTGGGTTGATTTCAAGTCTTTGCTATTGCAAATAGTGCTGCAGCAAACATATGTGTGCATTTGTCTTTATAGTAGAATTATTTATAATTCTTTGTGTATATACCTAGTAATGGGATTGCTGGATCAAATGGTATTTCTGGTTCTAGATCCTTGAGGAGTCGCCACACTGTCTTCTACAATGGTTGAACTAATTTACACTCCCACCAACAGTGTAAAAGCGTTCCTATTTCTCCACATCCTCTCCAGCATCTGTTGTTTCCCGACTTTTTAATAATTGCCATTCAGACTAGCGTGAGATGGTATCTCATTATGGTTTTGATTTGCACTTCTCTAGTGACCGATGAGCTTTTCTTCATATGTTCACTGGCTGCATAAAAATGTCTTCTTTTGGGAAGTGTCTGTTCATATTGTTCATATGCTTTGTCCACTTTTTGATGTTTTTTTTTTTTCTAGTAAATTTGTTTAAGCTTCTTGTAGATCCTGGATAATTAGACCTTTGTCAGATGGATAGATTGCAAAAATTTTCTCCCATTTTGTAGGTTGCCTGTCCACTCTGATGATAGTTTCTTTCGCTGTACAGAAGCTGTTTAGTTTAATTAGATCCCATTTGTCAATTTTGCCTTTTGTCACTATTGCTTTTGGCGTTTTAGTCATGAAATATTTGCCCATGCCTACATCCTGAATAGAATTGCCTAGGTTTTCTTCTAGGGTTTTTATGGTTTTAGGTTTTATCTTTAAATATTTAATCCATCTTGAGTTAATTTTTGTGTAAGGTGTAAGAAAGGGGTCCAGTTTCTGTTTTCTGTATATGGCTAGCCAATTTCCCCAGCACCATTTATTAAATAGGGAATCCTTTCCCTATTACTTGTTTTTGTCAGGTTTGTCGAAGATCAGATGGTTGTAGGTGTGTGGTGTTATTTCTGAGGCCTCTGTTCTGTTTCATTGGTCTATATATCTGTTTTGGTATCAGTACCATGATGTTTTGGTTATGGTAGCCTTGTAGTCTAGTTTGAAGTCAGGTAGCCTGATTGCTCCAGCTTTGTTTTTGCTTAGGATTGTTTTGGCTATATGAGATTTTTGGTTCCATATGAAATTTAAAGTAGTTTTTTCTAATTCTATGGAGAAAGTCAATGCTAGCTTGATGGGAATAGCGTTGAATCTATAAATTACTTTGGGCAGTATGGCCATTTTCAAAATATTGATTCTTGCTATCCATGAGGATGAAATGTTTTTTCATTTGTTTGTGTTCTCTCATTTCCTTGAGCAGTGGTCTGTAGTTCTCCTTGAAGAGGTCCTTCACGTCCCTTGTAAGTTGTATTCCTAGGTATTGGATTCTCTGTGTAGCAGTTGTTAATGGGAGTTCACTCATGATTTGGCTCTCTGTTTGTCTGTTATTGGTGTATAGGAATGCTTGTGATTTTTGCACATTGATTTTGTATCCTGAGACTTTGCTGAAGTTTCTTATCAACTTAAGAAGCTTGTGGGCTGAGATGATGGGGTTTTCTAAATATACAGTCATGTCATCTGCAAACAGAGACAATTTCATTTCCTCTCTGCGTATTTGAATACCCTTTATATCTTTTTCTTGCCTGATTGCCCTGGCCAGAACTTTCAATACTACATTGAAAAGGAGTGATTAGAGAGGGCATCCTTGTCTTGTGCTGATTTTCAAAGGGAATGCTTCTAGCTTTTGCCCATTCAGTGTGATACTAGCTCTGGGTTTGTTATAAATAGCTCTTGTTACTTTGAGATATGTTCCATCAGTACCCAGGTTATTGAGAGTTTTTAGCATGAAGGGGTATTGAATTTTATTGAAGGTCTTTTCTGCCTCTTTTGAGATAATCATATGGTTTTTGTCATTGGTTCTGTTTATGTGATGGATTACGTTTGTTGATTTGTGTATGTTGAATCAGCCTTGGATCCCAGGGATGAAGCTGACTTGATCGTGGTGGATGAGCTTTTTAATGTGCTGCTAAATTCTATTTGCCAGTATTTTATTGAGGATTTTCACATTGATGTTCATCAGGGATATTGGCCTGAAATTTTTGTTTTTTGTTGCGTCTCTGCTGGGTTTTGGTATCAGGATGATGCTGGCCTCATCAAATGAATTAGGGAGGAGTCCCTCTTTTTCTATTGTTTGGAATAGTTTCAGAAGGAATGGTATCAGCTCCTCTTTGTACCTCATAGATTCGGCTGTGAATCCATGTGGTCCTGGGCTGTTTTTCGTTGGTAGGCTATTAATTATTGCCTCAATTTCACAACTCGTTATTGGTCTATTCAGGGATTCGACTTCTTCCTGGTTTAGTCTTGGGAGGGTGTATGTGTCCAGGAATTTATCCATTTTTTCTAGATATTCTAGCGTGGAGCTGTTAGTATTCTCTGATAGTAGTTTGTATTTCTGTGGGATCAGTGGTGATATCCCCTTTATCATTTTTTATTGTGTCTATTTGATTCTTCTCTCTGATCTAATTTGTTAGTTTGGCTAGTGGTCTATTTTGTTAATCTTTTCAAAACACCAGCTCCTGGATTCATTAAGTTTTTGAAGGGTTTTTCATGTTTCTATCTCCTTCAGTTCTGCTCTGATCTTAGTTACTTCTTGTCTTCTGCCAGCTTTTGAATTTTTTTGCCCTTGCTTCTCTCATTCTTTTAATTGTGACATTAAGAGTGTCAATTTCAGATCTTTCCTGATTTCTGATGTGGGCATTTAGTGCTATAAATTTCCCTCTTAACACTGCTTTAGTTGTGTCCCAGAGATTCTGGTACATTGTCTCTTTGTTCTCATTGGTTTCAAAGAACTTCTTTATTTCTGCCTTAATTTTGTTATTTACCCAGTAGTCATTCAGTATCAGGCTGTTCGGTTTCCATGTAGTTATGTGGTTTTCAGTGAGTTTACTAATCCTGAGTTCTAATTTGATTGCACTGTGGTCTGAGAGACTATTTGTTATGATTTCCATTATTTTGCATTTGCTTAGGAATGTTTTACTTCCAGTTATGTGGTCGATTTTAGAATAAGTGCTATATGGTACTGAGAAGAATGTATATTCTATTGATTTGGGGTGGAAAGTTCTCTAGATGTCTATTAGGTTTGCTTGGTCCAGAGCTGAATTCAAGTCCCAAATATCCTTGTTAATTTTCTGTCTTGTTGACCTAATATTGACAATGGGTATTAAAGTCTCCCACTATTATTGTGTGGGAGTCTTAAGTCTCTGTAGGTCTCTAAGAACTTGCTTTATGAATCTGGGTGCTCCTGTATTTGCTGCATATATATTTAGGATAGTTAGCTCTTCTTGTTGCATTGTTCCCTTTACCATTGTGTAATACCCTTCTTTGTCTTTTTTGATCTTTGTTGGTTTAAAGTCTGTGTTATCAGAGACTAGGATTACAACCCCTGCCTTTTTTTGCTGTCTATTTGCTTGGTAAATATTTCTCCATCCCTTTATTTTGAGCCTATGTGTGTCTTTGCATGTGAACTGGGTCTCCTGAATACAGCACACCAATGAGTCTTGACTATTTATCCAATTTACTAGTCTTTTAATTGGGGTATTTAACCCATTTACATTTAAGGTTATTACTGTTATGTACTAATTTGTTTCTGTCATCATGATGCTAGCTGCTTATTTTTCATATTAGTTGATACAGTTTCTTCATAGTGGTGTTGGTCTTTATATTTTGGTGTGTTTTTTACAGTGGCTGATACTGGTTTTTCCTTCCCATATTTGGTGCTTCCTTCAGGAGCTCTTGTAAGGCAAGCCTGGTGGTGACAGACTCCCTCAGCATTTGCTTGTCAATAAAGGATTTTATTTCTCCTTCACTTAGGAAACTTAGTGTGGCTGGATATGAAATTCTGGGTTGAAAATTCTTTTCTTTAAGAATGTTGGATATTGTCTCCCCAGCTCTCACTCTTTTTTGGCTTGTAGGGTTTCTGCAGAGAGATCCACTGTTGTTAGTCTGATGGGCTTCCCTTTGTGAGTAACCTGACCTTTCTTTCTGACTGCCCTTAACATTTTTTCTTTCGTTTCAGTCTTGGAGAATCTGACAATTACGTGTCTTTGGGTTGCTCTTCTTGAGGAGTATCGTAATGGTGTTCGCTGTATTTCCTGAATTTGAATGTTGGCCTGTCTGGCTGGTTGGGGAAGTTTTCCTGGATAGTATCCTGAAGTGTGTTTTCCAACTTGGTTCTATTCTCTCCATTTCTTTCAGGTACACCAGTCAATCATAGATTTGGTCTTTTCACATAGTCCCACATTTCTTGGAGGCTTTGTTCAATTCTTTTCATTCCTTTTTCTCTAATCTTGTCTTCACGCCTTATTTCAGTAAGTTGATCTTCAATCTATGATATCCTTTCTTCTGTTTGATCGATTCCGCTATTGATACTTGTGTATGCTTCATGAAGTTTTCGTGCTATGTTTTTCAGCTCCATCAGGTCATTTATGTTCTTCTCTAAACTGGTTGTTCTAGTTAGCAGTTTCTGTAAACTTTAATCAAGGTTCTTAGCTTCCTTGCATTGGGTTAGAACATTCTTCTTTAGCTCAGAGGAGTTTGTTATTACTTACCTTCTGAAGCCTACTTCTGTCAGTTCAAGAAACTCATTCTTTCCATCCAGTTTTGTGCCCTTGCTGGAGAGGAGTTGTGATCATTTGGAGAAGAGGCATTCTGGTTTTTGCAATTTTTAGCATTTTTGCGCTGGTTTTTCCTCATCTTTGTGGATTTATCTACCTTTGATATTTAAGGCTGATGACCTTTGGATGGGGTCTTTATTTGGGGATCCTTTTTGTTGATATTGATGTTGTTACCATTTGTTAGTTTTCCTTCTAACAGGCCCCTCTTCTGCAGGTCTGCTGCAGTTTGCTTGGAGGTTCACTCCACACCCTGCTTGCCCAAGTATCACCAGCGAAGGCTGCAGAAAAGCAACTATTGCTGCCTGCTCCTTCCTCTGGAAGCTTCTTTCCAGAGGGACATCAACCCGATGCCAGCCAGAGTTCTCTATGAGGTGTCTGTCAACCCCTGCTGGGAGGTCAATCCCAGTCAGAAGACATGGGGGTCAGGGACCCACCTGAGTAGGCAGTCTATCCCTCTGCTAAGCAGAGGCTTAGCAGAGCTCAGGCGCTGTGCTGGGAGAATCCTCCTTGCCAGGATTAGCTGCTCTCTGCAGAACCGGCAGGCAGGAATGTTTAAATCTGCTGTAGTTGCGCCCACAGCTACCCTTTCCCCTAGATGCTGTGTCCCAGGAAGATGGGAGTTTTATCTATAAGTCCCTGACTGGGGCTTCTGCCTTTCTTTCAGAGATGCCCTGCCCAGTGAGGGGGAATCTAGAGAGGCAGTCTGGCCACAGACCCTTTGCCACACTGTGATGAGTTCCTGCCGGTCCTAACTTCCTGGCCTCTTTAGCACTTTAGCACTGTCAGGGGAAAACCGCCCACTCAAGCCTCAGTAATGGCAGACGCCCCTCCCCCCATCAAGACTTGACGGTGGCCTTCCTTTGGGCTTCCCCTCCAGTGTCTTCCCACTGCACTTAGGACATTTCCCTTCCTTGAGCTTCCCCTTTTCCTCCCTCATCTTTATTTCTGCCCCTTCTTCAAATCTCAGCTCAAGTGTCTTCACATGATGCCTCTGCCCTGCAGCTGGAGCTCTCTGCTCTACACTTGATAGTTGGACATGAGTGTATTTGGTTAGTGTCTGTGTGATCCACTGATTGTGAATGCGCCCACAGGACAGACAGTGAGTCGCTTCCCTGTATCTCCAGCACCTCCTGTGGTGCCTGGCATGTGATTGGTTGGATTCTTTGATAGAGGGCAGGAAGGCTGGAAGGCTTTTATCACTCTCTGTTGTTACCTCCCTTCAATCCCAGAATAAGTTTTGTTTGTAAATGTCCTTTATCCAGCAAAGTCCAGCCCTATGTTCCCACCAGTCTCTTCCATGAAAATTTATTAGTGCCCTGCCCCAATTTGTTTGTTACTCTCTTTCACCTTCAGAACTCTTAACAGGCCAGGCATGGGGGCTCATGCCTATAATCCCAGCTCTTTGGGAGGCCAAGGCAGGAGGATCACTTGAGGCCAGGTGTTCAAGACCAGCCTAGGCAACATAGCGAGACCCTATCTCCAAAAAAAGACAAAGAACTCATGTAATAAAACCTTTGCACTCTTCTAATATGTGCACAACCTTCTTTTGCAAGCTCTTTTAAGATAGCAACTGTTCATCTTTCATGTGGGACCACTGGAAGTAGGAGAATACATACACTAGAATTGTATGTATCACTGTATATGAATGGAGCGTCCGTTCTCAGCCTTCATAGAAACTTTGTGACAATATGATAGGAAAAATGTTGGTAAACAATTGATGGGTTTTGTGTTTCTTCCTTCCTTTTATTAGACAGATACCTGGAAATCTCTTATTCTAAGCCCATCTCAGGGAGTCTGAACCTGTAGGGAATGAATAACAGAGGACACAAGTAAACACTGTTCCTAATTGTGCATTCAGGAAGTCTCTCATTTATCACTTCCACTAGACAGTACTGCATTGCTTAACCACAGTGATAAGTTCTGAGAAATGTGTCGCCAGGTGATTCTCTTTTTGTGAGAACATCATAGAATGTACTTTCACAAATCTAAATGGTATGGCTTATGGCTCCGGGCTACAAACCTGTGAAGCATATGACTGCTGAATACTGTAAGCAGCTGTAACACAGTGGCAAGCATTTGTGTATGTAAACATTCCTAAATATAGAAAAGGTAGAGTAAAAATATGGTATTGGCTGGGTGCAGTGGCTCACGCCTGTGATCCCAGCACTTTGGGAGCCTGAGACAGGCGGATCATGAGGTCAGGAGATCGAGACCACCCTGGCCAACATAGTGAAACCCCATCTCTACTAAAAATGCAAAAAAATTAGCTGGGCGTGGTGGCGCACGCCTGTAGTCCCAGCTACTCGGGAGGCTGAGGCAGGAGAATTGCTTGAACGTGGGAGGTGGAAGTTGCAGTGAGCCGAGACTGCGCCACTGCACTCCAGCCTGGCGCCTGGCAACAGAGCGAGACTCTGGCTCAAAAAATATATATATATATGGTATCATGATCTTACGGGACCACCAGTGTATATGAAATCTGTCATTGACCAAAATGAAGTTTTGTGGCACATGGCTATACTGGGTTCTACTAAATATATTTAATTAATCTTTTTTTTTTTTTTTGGTATTAAGTTTTCATGTGTAAGCAGTGAAACACAGGTAAAGTCTTTCCACTCTCCATCTCTATGCACTCTGATGGGGACATGACCTTTCAGCCATGTTCATAAATGCCTTATACACATTTAAAAAGGACTAGAAACTTTTATTTCAAAATATGGTTATAGCTGGGTGGTAGGATTATAGATTGTTTTTATTTTCTTCTTTAGGCTTTCCTATTTAAAAAATTTTACAATGTCTGAATTGTAGTAAAAAATGTTTTTCAAAATCTCTAGTGTATTTGAAATAACTATGATAATAGAAGATTCATTATTTACCTTAGATCAGAGGCTAGTAAACTTCTGTGAAGGGTAATGTAGAAAATATTTCAGGCTTTACAGCCTACATGGTCTCTCTTACTAAGTCGGTCATTAAAGTGGGAAAGGAGCCATGGACAATAGTGACATGCACAAACATGGTGGCATTCCAAGAAAACCTCTGTCTCAGACACTGGAATTGGAATTGCATGTGGTTTTCTTGGATCATGAAATACCATTTTTACTTTGATTTTTTTTCAACCATTTAAAAATACGAAAGCCCTTCTTAGTTCATTGGTTGCATAAAAAAACAGGAGGAGCTGGGTTTGTCCTGAGGCTGCGCACATTGCCTGAGTTGATTATTTTCCTGAAGGTATGTTTCTAAGAAGTAATAACTGATACTTGTGAGTGTCTTGGACTCATCTCTATCTTAAGCACTAGTGCCATAGGGTTGTTTTGTTTTGCTAATTATCTTTAGCATTTTCTTTCTCTTAAGAGAAAAATGATGTTTTTTCTCTCTCTAAAATAAATAATGAAAGAGCTTTTCAGGTGGAGGGGAATACTTCAGCCATTTTGGAAATGCAAGTGACTTTTGTTGAGTTGTTTCACTTCTGATGGCGAGAAATATACCACAGAGAATAGTCAATGCTGTTGTGGGAGACGTAAGACAAGAAAGAGAAGAATTCATTTTTTGGGTCATTTGACTCTGATGCCATTTGGCTGGTAGGTTCTGTTTTCTTATTAAACAAGAGGGACATCTAGATCCCAGCCAGCCTTGAGCTTTTAGCTTATATTTTATAGCCAGTTGGCCCTCAGAGAAAATCACAGCTGTGGATAGCAAGGGAGGACATGTCGCCAGTCACAGATTAACAAGTCTGACCTTAGACACAGCACCTTTCTGTTTGTCAGAGCATAGAAGCAGAGCTGTGCCTGCATCTGCAGCTCTGTGTGAGTTTTCATCATTTGTCATGGTTTAAGTACATGAGTAAGGGTTTTTTTCCTTTTGATTTTAATAATTTAAACATATATAAAATGTAGAAGTGAAACACTAAAAATTACATTTTAGGAATTTCTGTTTGTTTAATAGTTTCAGAAAAGTACTTTCAAAACCTGAGGTCTACAGTCTTCTGAGTCTCCTGCATACAAGTCTTCTGAGTTAAAATGCAAACTTCCAGGCACCCATACCTGTCCAGTCAAATCAGAGCTTTTGCATGTAGATCCCAGGAAAATGCATTTGTTTTAACAATCTCTACAGTTGATTCTTTTCCACATGAAAGGTTGAAAACCCTTAATTTGAAGAGTAAGAGAGCAAACTAAAGGGGTAGGTGGATGGCATTTTATTCAAGTGCTCCATCATAGCTGTGATACAGCAAGGCGGCAGTTCCTTGTTACAGCCTTGAGACAGCACATTTGAGAGATGTTCTGAAAGCATTCTTAACAGTAGAAAGTACAGTATCCCTTTAGCCATTAAAGAAGGAGTGTTTTCAATGAAATGTCTGTATGCCAGCCTGTTAGGCTTGGGTTTTCTTTTTAAAATAGGAATCTCTGATGGTGTTTACTTTTTAGTTCCTTTTACACCGGGAAGGGAAGAGATTTGTTTCATTTTACTGTATTTCTACAAGAAGCATATTATAACTCGCTGCTGCAAAGAACAATAGTTAACGGACTTTTTTTCTTAACTAGGGGGAACGCCTAGTTTGAGAATACTATGGCTGAACCAAGAGCCAGAAATACAGGTTCGGCGCTTGGACACACTCCTAGCTTGTTTCAACCTTGCCTCCTCAAGAGAAGAACTGCAGGCCGTCGAAAGCCCGTTCCAAGCTTTGTGCTGCCTCTTGATCTACCTCTTTGTCCAGGTAATGTCCAGCTGCCCGTTCCAGTCACTGCAGCCTGCTCTTCATGAGAGGCAGTGTGTGGGATATTGCCATGGCTGGTGTCCCAGATCATCTTTTTCCAATGTCTGTTCCATGGAACATTATTAGTTCTTTGAGGTGCTCTAAAAATAAAAAGATTGTACGGCGAAATACGTTGGAGAAACTCTGTCACTACATCAGCCGTAGAGATTGTACTGCACATAGAGTATTAGAGACTTAGGAAATCTTGCAGGTGATGGAGGCTGCTTTGGCTTTTACTAAACATTCTCGGACTTTGTGGATCATGGTGTACCTCCCCTGTCCTTGTGCCATTGTTTGGATGGTGGTTCTTGTTTCTGGGTTTTAGTGTCAAGGTGAGAAAGGACCTGGCTAGAGACCCAGCTTCTCCCTTAGTAGCTCTTCGCCTCTGGCCGGATTACTTCAGCTTTTTCCTAAGTCAATTTCATTCCAGCATCCAGCAGATATTTATTGGTTATATGCCTTCATTTTCTATTCTGAAAATGAGATAATCATAGTACTGCTGGCCAAGGGCTGTTGGGGCGATGTCAGCTGGTGGTGTCGTGACCTTCATGATTTATGTCCTCCCATCCTGCTGAGCTAGGGATTGCAGTGCTAGTTCCTTCATTTTAGGCTCACTCAACAAGGTGAACTTTTTTTTTTTTTTTGCATTAGCTTTATACCTAGTTTATATGTGAAAATCATAAAATTCAGTTAAAAGATTCACCTTTTTAATAGTTTTCTACATTCATGATAGTGTTTGGACACCTTTAGTAAAATAACAGTGGAGAATGTTCCCATTTTCCAGCTCCTCTTTCTCTGCATTGCTCCTGCCCACTTCCCTCCCTAGCTCTGTGATTTAAGATGATTTTCGCCCCACTGTTCACAAAGTGTACTTCTTCAGGCTGTCGAGATGTCTCATAAGCACTCTTCACTCCTTCAAGCCACCTTCTTAGCTTCTCTGACCTCCCTATATGGTAGGTCTGCATTGACAAAGCCATTCAAAAAAACAGGAGAGGGATCCAAGATGGCTGACTAGCAGCAGCTCAGGATTGCAGCTCCCAGTGAAGGCGCAGGGAGTGAGTGGACGCCAGACTTCCAGACGAATTTTTGTTGCCTACGGACCAGGAGATTCCCAGTGGAGGAGCCCCATGGGTCGCCAGTGTGACTCTTTTGGCCGGCAACCTGGCGCGGCGGTTCTCAGCGCGGAGTATGCGGGACTGGGTGCTCTCTTAGTTGGCATTTTGAGCTCTGGGAAGGCAGAGTCGCCCATTCAACTGATTGAAAGGGGGACTGAAGCCGGGAGCCAGACCAGGAGATTCCCCGGCAGAAAAGCGCCACGAATCTCAGCGCTGCTGTTTCAGCCAGCGTGGTTGCCACATGGGAAATTGCGTAGATCCCGGCGCCTTTTTGGCAGGCGACTGGGGCACCCGGGAGAGAATCGACCATTCAACTAGGAAAAGAAAAAAAGGGGGCTCCGAGGCAAGAAGCCAGGCGATCGGGCTCGGCTGGTCCCACTGACACAGAAAAACAGCAATTGGAAATGCTGACTGTGGAGAGCTTCACAGCTAACACAGCTGAACCTGGGAAGGTCCAGCTCTGTGGGGGAGGGGCGTCTGCTGAAGGAAAACAAAGAAACAGAAATAACATCACCACCAACAAGCTGGTTGTCCACTCAGAGACCCAGTCTGAAAGTCAGCAATTACAAAGACGACAGGTGGATAAATCCACAAAGATGGGAAGAAACCAGCACAAAAAGGCTGAAAACATCCGAAACCAGGATGCCTCTCCTCCTTCAGGAGATCACAGTTCCTCATCAGCAAGTGAACAAGGCCTGATGCAGAATGAGTGTGATGAATTGTCAGAATCAGGCTTCAGAAGGTGGCTAGTAAGAAACTTCTGGGAGCCAAAACAACATGTTCTAACCCAATGCAAAGAAACTAAGAACCTTGAAAAAAGGTTTGACGAAATGCTAACAAGAATAGACAATTTAGAGAGGAATATAAGTGAATTAATGGAGCTGAAAAACACAATACGAGAACTTTGCGAAGTATGCACAAGTGTTAACAGTCGAATCGATCAAGCAGAAGAAAGGATATCAGAGGTCAAAGACCAACTCAATGAAATAAAATGAGAAGACAAGATTAGAGAAAAAAGGGTAAAAAGGAATGAGCAAAGTCCCCAAGAAATATAGGACTATGTGAAAAGACCTAATCTACGTTTGATAGGTGTACCTGAATGTGACGAAGAGAATGAATCCAAGCTGGAAAATATTCAGGATATTATTCAGTAAAACTTTCCCAACCTAACAAGGCAGGACAATATTCAACTCCAGGTAATACAGAGAACACCACAAAGACATTCCTCAAGAAGATCAACCCCAAGGCACATAATTGTCAGATTCACCAGGGTTGAAATGAAGGAGAAAATGCTAAGGGCAGCCAGAGAGAAAGATTGGGTTACCCACAAAGGGAAGCATATCAGACTCACAGCAGATCTCTCAGCAGAAACTCTACAAGCCAGAAGAGAGTGGGGGGCAATATTCAACATCCTTAAGGAACTTTCAACCCAGAATTTCATATCCAGCCAAACTAAGCTTCATAAGTGAAGGAAAAATAAAATTTTTTGTGAACAAGCAAGTACTCAGAGATTTCATCACCACCAGGCCTGCTTTACAAGAGCTTCTGAAAGAAGCCCTACACATAGGAACAACCAGTATCAGCCATTCCAAAAATATTCCAAAAGGTAAAGAGCAACATAATGAAGCACCTACATCAGCTAATGGGCAAAACAGCCGGCTAGCATGAAATGGCAGTATTAAACTCACAGATATTATTATTAATCCTAAATTTAAATTGACTAAATGCCCCAACCAAAAGACACAGACAGGCAAATTGGACAAAAAGCCAAAACCCATCGGTATGCTGCATCCAGACCCATCTCACATGCAAGGATACACAAAGACTCAAAACAAAGGGATGGAGGAAGATTTACCAGCCAAATGGAGAGTGAAAAAAAAGAGCAGTAGTTGCAATCCTAGTCTCTGATAAAATAGACTTTAAAGCGACAAACATCAAAAGAGGCAAAGAAGGTCATTACATAATGGCAAAAGGATCAATGCAACAAGAATAACTAACGATCATAAATATACACACCCAGTACAGGACCACCCAGATACATAAGGCAAGTTCTTAATGACTTACAAAGAGACTTAGACTCCCACACAACAATAGTGGGAGACTTTAACATCACATTGTCAGTATTAGACAGATCAATGAGACAGAATTAACAAGGATACCCAGGACTTGAACTCAGACCTGGAACAAGTAAACTAAATAAACATTTATAGAACTCTCCACCCCAAATCCGCAAAATATACATTCTTATCAGTACCACATCACACCTACTCTAAAAGTGACTACGTAACTGGAAGTAAATCACTCCTCAGTAATTGCATAGCATTTCACAGGTTTAAATGAAATATTGGTTGGCTGCTTGTTTGTTATTTTCCTCCCTTATTCCTTCCTGTCTCCATTGTTAAGCACAATTATTGGCATAAAAGAGGTTTTCAATACCCATTTTTAGACTGCATTCTAGCCTGGGCAATAAAGCAAAACTCCTGTTCTCTCTCCCTCTTTCTCTTCCTCTTTCTTTCTCTCTTTCATTTTTTTTCTTTCTTTCTTTCCTTCTTTCTTTTTTTCTCTCTTTTTTCCCAAAAAGAAAAAAAGAGAGCGCTGGAGTGCCATACGAGTATTGAACAAAATGTAAGACAAAAAAATGTTTCTAAAGGAAGACATTACATAATAAAAGCATACATTAATCCAGAAGATGTAAAAATTATAAATATGTGGACCAAAAATCGTAGCCCTAAGATATATGAAACAAAAATGAAAATAATTGAAAGGAGAAAAACAAACAAACCAAAACAAAAAAAACACCCCTGGGTAGAGATTTAAGATGCTAATGATACATGCCATGTATGTACTAGCATGCCCAATAATAGCACATGTGCATGCAGGGGACCACCCAGAACATGCATAATCATGAATAATGATTCCCCCCTTTATGAATAATCATGTTAGACTCCCATAAAGGGAGACTCTGTAGAAAAAAAAACAAAAAAAACAAAGCCATTCAATGTTTACTTACCTGGAATAGAAAATTATATAATTCTTTTTTTCAAACCTGAATTTACTTTACAAATTATTGATTGTCTTTAAGAAATGTACTTTTATCGTAGAATTACATCCCAAGGGAACCTTGGATTGATTTTTTCTTTCGAAATGTCCTCTTTGTTCTGCCCATTCTATAGTTTGCTCTACATTGTGCGTTTTGTAAGCTGTGATACAGTTAAGTAGTGCTTAGAGGTTTTATTGCTTCGTTATTCATTTCACATGTACCAGTGTAAACCTTAGTTTTCACATTACTGTTTTGAGTAGATTACTTCTTTATTTGCTGAAGACATAGCAGATCATAAATTGATATAGGACGGCAGGAATTATTTAATATGTAGATATAAAAAGAGAGGAGGGCTGGGCGTGGCGGCTCACGCTTGTAATCCCAGCACTTTGGGAGGCCGAGGCGGGTGGATCACGAGGTCAAGAGATTGAGACCATCCTGGTCAACACGGTGAAACCCCGTCTCTACTAAAAATACAAAAAATTAGCTGGTAATGGTGGCACGTGCCTGTAATCCCAGCTGCTCAGGAGGCTGAGGCAGGAGAATTGCCTGAACCCAGGAGGTGGAGGTTGCGGTGAGCCGAGATCGCGCCATTGCACTCCAGCCTGGGTAACAAGAGCGAAACTCCATCTCAAAAAAAAAAAAAGAGAGGAGATGAATCCAAGATGGTGATGAGATGCAGCTGCAGTCCATGGCACTCACAGAGAGGAATGAAAAGGGCAAGTGAGTTCAGCACCTTCGACTGAAATACTCAGATTTTCACATTGGGACTTACTAGGCAAACAACCCACAAAGAATGAAGAAAAGCAGGGATGGAGGGCAATGCCCCATCTGGGAACAACATGGAGCCAGAGGAACCCCTGCCCCCATCTAGGGGAAGCCATGAGTGATTGTACGACTTCACCTGAGACACCATGCTTCTCCCATGGATCTTTGCAACATGTGTATCAGATCCCTTCATGAGCCCATGCCACCAGGGCCATGGGTCCAAGACACAGAGCTATGTGGAGTCTCAGCAGAGCAACCACTCAGGCACACACTGACCCAAGAGTTTTACATACTGTAGCCCTGGGTTCCCTGGCAGACAAAAAGTCTGTTTGTGCATACTCCTAGGAAGGGGGCTAAGTTCAGGGACACAAACAGCATCATTCTGTGGGCCCCACTTCCTTGGTACCTAACAAGCTAAGACCCACTGGCTTAGAATCCCAGCCAGCCAATGGCAGTGGGTTGGATTCCACTTTAGATGGGTCCAAGTTCCCAGGAAGAGGGAAAGCCATCATCTCTGCAATTCAGTCAACATGCCTGCTCCAGTCTGCCAGCTTCGGAGAATACAGCCATTCTGGACAAGGAATGGTCCCCCACCTCCAGGGCAGTACATCAGCTCTACCAGAAAGCAGCCAGACTGCTTCTTTGGGTGGATCCCTGATCCCATTCCTCCTGACTAGGTGAGTCTTCCCAATAGGGGTCTCTAGCCACCTCCTACAGGCGGGTGTAGGCCAGCAACAGGTCAGTAACCCCATAGGATAGAGCTTCTAGAGGAAGGAGCTGGCTGACATCTTTGCTGTTTCACAGTGTTCACTGGTGATACCTCCAAGTATGGGAGAAACTGAGGCAGCTGGCATCTAGAACGGACCCCCAGCAAACTGCAACAGCCCTACAGTAGAATGGCCTGATTGTTAAAAAGAAAAACAAAACAGCAACAGCATCAACAAAAAAGAACCCACAAGAACCTCATTCAAAAGTTAGATTTAGGGTTAGGGTTAGAGACCTGAAAGATCAAAGGTAGATAAGGCTATAAAGATGAGACAGAATCAATGCAAAAATGCTGAAAATTGAAAAAGCCAGAGTGCCTTTTCTCAGTCATTTCTCCAAATGACTGCAACACCTCTCCAGCAAAGGCACAGAACTGGCTGAGGCTAAAATGCCTGAATTGCCAGAAGTAGGCTTCAGAAGGTGGGTAATAATGAACTTTGCTGAGCTAAAAAAGCATCTTGTAATCTAATGCAAAGAAGCTAAGAAATATGATAAAACTACAGGAGCTGATAGCCGTAATAGCCAGTTTAAAGAGGAACAACACCAACTTAATGGAGCTGAAAAACAACATGAGAACTTCGTAGTGCAATCACAAGTATCAATAGCAGAATAGACCAAGCAGAGGAAAGAAACTGAGAGCTTGAAGACTATCTTTCTGAATTAAGATAGGCAGACAAGAATAGACCC